>NC_133355.1:9428755-9501255 GCF_030506205.2 Paramisgurnus dabryanus | reverse complement strand
CCGTTTTATTCACCTTATTCCGCCCCGCCCATTTTTAATTCTTCGTTCTTCCACATTTTGTCAACCGTTTTCCGCTGATAACATGGCACAGTGCATTCGGTAGCTAGTTTGGTGGTTAGAAGATTGTTTGTAGTTCACTATAACTTTAGCGAAACGACAAATATCGCTACTGCTGTAAATGTTTTAAATTAGGAGCATAATAATAGTCTTATAATGTCTAATCAATCGTCACGTGGTTAGACGATATGAAGCGGCCACGGCAAATAACCTATTACCTCGTCCTGTCAGAAGGAGTTGATGGAGCAGCATTATTAAAGTACTTATGCCTACAGTCCAGTAACTCACCATTTCGTTTTTTATGTGGTAATGTACCATGATACAATTCATTTGCAAACTTGCCAAGACTTAATCCTTCAAATCAGGTAACTTAAATCATTTTAAGTGGAATCTACAAAGCTCACATATGGTTTAAGAAATTCCTTACAGGTAATATCTGATCATTGTAAAGGTTTATATAGCTGCATGGCAGGTAACATCTGATCACATAGTAAATGTTTAATATAACTGCATGACATTTGATCACATTGTAATGGTTTAATATAAATGCACAACAGATCACATTGTAAAGGTTATAACTGCATGGCAGGTAACTCAGCCCGTGATTAATTCACATTGACGGTGAACAAACAAATCTGTTAAAAAGCTAAATGTTATACTGTAAGCTATTTATAATCGAAATAATCGATATAACGTTACGCACAACCAATTGAAATATCCAAAATTGTCCCCATGGTGTATTAAACTCTTTTAACATTTGATGCTTCGATGTGAAAGCAGAGAAATATTCTGATGACGACGCATTCGCAAAGCAGGCTCGATGTCTGAATATTTTCTTTACTTTAAACTTAATATTTTACCTAAAAATGTATAAAGGGCATCTTTATTACATCAAGACAAAAAAAATCATACATACCTCCTTTGTAGCCTTGCTTAAATGTATTATTGGTCATTTCAGATAAGCGCTGTGTCTGAGGTAAAGTTAACTGGAATTTTCCCGGTCTTTTCTGGACACGACCCCTCCCTCTCTTTGTGATTCATAACTTACAGAGGTTAGTTAAATGAACATTCACATCACAGAGACAACTCACAAGTAGTTAAGACAATGTGTAACTTTAAGTTTAACTTTGTGAAAACTTACAGACTTGAGTTGAATATCTAAAACCTGCTGTGTGTAGTAGAACTAAATAGCAAAAGTAAGTACACATAACTTAATGAGGCTATAATGTTTTACAGTGTGTGCTGGGTTGTTTTGTGCCTTACCTGTAAATATGCCTAGTCACGTTTTATTGTTAAGAAGGGAAGTTCCTGTCAAGTATGGTGTCAGTCCTGTCTAGTCTGTTTATTGTCATTGTTCTTGCCTTGTTTTACCCCCTCGTAGGTTTTTGTTTTCATTTCTGTTAAAAAAAAGTACTTGTGTGCTCATTAGCTGTCTGCATTTGGGTTCTGTCCACCATTCATGACACTAATTATATAATAAAAACAGTTACAAATATTTTACAAAATACATAACAATGCAGTTTGCACCAATGTAATGTGCAACACTTTCCATTTTACTACCAAATTGTAAAATATTTATTCACTTAAAATATTAGGTTGAATTGACTTGCATAACCAAGTTGTTTTAACTATAGGCTGCATTTTTTTACATTGTAGTAGATAACAAATATAAAGAGAGGTTTTTACAGGAAATATTCTGCAAGTTATAGAGAACAATGAATAATATAATGCATGATTGGATGTGTAGTTTTATACAGTTCTGTGTGCCTGAAAAAGTTGAAACAGTGCCATCTGCCGATTTCGATTGCATGGTCACATTTTGTACATGTCACATTTGTGAGAAACTCATGGTCACATTTGGGAATCTCTGCTGCAAAACACAGTACATATTTGTAACACCTCTGCATTTTCTCTCAAATTGCCTTTTGTATTTGCAATATGTTTTCTGTTTGTTAGCGAGTTGAATTTTCCCTTTGCAAAGCAGATTGAGTTTGTTTGAAAAATTCTGGATTTGTTTGTATAATTATGGCACAAAATTTGCTCCATAGAAGCCTCTTTGTTGGATTAAGATTATAAAAGAGTAGACAAATTTGTCCCTACTAGTAACATGGGTTCAGAGAATGAAATGTTTTTATATGTAGGACAGAGCGACCTCTTGTGGTAAAGTTTGGTGATCCAGGTTCGATTGTAATGTTGTTACGGCGAGTAATGGCATATAGGGAAGGTAAAACATTGCACTTTTTTACAGTTAAATGTGTAACTTAGTTTCCTAATAACCAAACTCTTGATTCTGTTACCCATCTATCACTTTAGTGAAAAAACATTCTGGTGAATTTTCATCTTTAACTTCTGCAACTGCTTGACTGTTTTACAGAGTAACACCTGGGGCCTATTGCACAAAACTAGGATAAGGGATTAAGCCGGGATATCTTGGTGATCCTGGCTCAATTGATACGTGATCCGGTTGCACTAAAGCTGGATAGGGGGCAGGAGGATATGTTATGGTATAAATTACCATGGAGATCTATTCTGTGGAGCTAGCCTGCTCCAGACCAGGCTAAATTCCAGGATCTATTTAATCTCATCCCTTATGTCACTCAGCAATCACCACAAATGGAAACCAATAATTATTTCACTGCCCAATAAACATTGTTATCACATATAACTAGACCAACTGTAATTTTATTAAATGTTTGTGATCATTAATTTTTATAATTTTGGATAAATTATGATTTTTAGATGATGTTGCTATCATTAGATAATTTACAGTTTCCTAAAGACTATAAGGCCATATATAAAATGATAGAACATTAGGGCCACAGAGAAAAAAAACAGACAGAGAATGAAGTCGTAATATTGTAACTTGTTGTTTTAGAGGAGGACAGTTGTTACAATAACAGTTGTGGGACATTTCGTGGAATTGTACTTCAGTATGGTTTCAGAATTGTTATAAGTATCAGGACTGTAAAAACAATATGCATCTTTCCACAGAAAGAACCAGCCTCAAATGTATGACTTTCTCCTTTCCTCGGTGTGGCCCTTATACCATACACATTTCATATAAATATAAAAGCACAAAGTGTAACATTGTTTCTTTATTGAATAAGGACAAAACAAAGCAGGTAAACCATCAGCTCCTTTCGAAACTGAAGTCACACAGTGACTCTACAAGATGGAAAGCACAGAATCAAAGCATATTATACAACCAAAGGATAAATACACATTCAAAGGTCTGTATATAACACACCCTGCATGTCTGCACACTTAAATAAATGCAGGACAAATCCATACACATTAACTGAACAGAAAATTTCAGACAACTGAAAACAAGACAATTAATGGATGCAGTAGCCTCCCTACAAGCTTGTATTACAAACAGTATACACACAGTATACAGCACAAACATCAAAAAAATGTGAAAGCACACATACTGACTAAAATAATTCAACACCTATTGGTCCCTCAGCAGCCGACCACTGTTGTCATCAGGGAAGATTTCCGGATTGTCCCAGTCCATGGCTGGCAGCACTCTGGGTGCCCTCTCCTTCCTCAGGCAGGCCACATTGTAGAGGACACCACCAGCCACAGTAATGTCACATGCCCTCACAGGGCTGACCCTTAATTTGTGAAGGCAGTGAGAGCGTGCCTTCAGGAGGCCAAAGGTCATTTCAACTCTGGCCCTAGCATGGGCATAGTTGTAGGCCTGCTGTGCTTCCTGGGGGTCTGTGAAAGGTGTCAGGAAAAACGGCTGGCAGCCTTACCCCCTGTCTACCAGCAACACACCAGAGAATTCACCTGTCAACACAAAATCTCATCATTACTTTTAAAACACAGTGATATTGTTGACACAGCCATTATGTAAAAAGTGGTTATATATGGGTTGTGTGGCTCACCTTGTGATAGGCGCTGATAGATTTCAGAGGTCCAAAAGATTCTGGAGTCATGGACTGAGCCAGGCCATTTTGCCAGTGTTCAGTGGAAAAGATAAAAAAGTTATGTTCACCTGAACATTAATGCTGTAAAAAGATTTCATACTTACAAAATCTGCCTCATGGGCACCTGAGGGGGCTTTTATCCTTATGTGTGTGCAGTCCAGTGCACCAATGACTCTGGGTCCTGTAAAAGAAATGAGATTTTGTGATGGCTTCCAATGATGACTCCTTTGTATAGTACTTTCACAAGTTTGACATGATACCTTATGCCTTTTGGAATCCAGCGAGATGGTCTCCTCATCGCCGTTATGTGCTGATGAAATGGGGCCTTGACCCCATCACATTTAAACGGATTCATATTGAAGCTAGTAGACAAGACGTTCCAGGCCTACAGTATGCCTTTGATGGAGTACTCACTGGATCAGCATCGTCAGGTGCTCGTGCTGGTGGCTTTAACAGTAACACAGTGCTGCCAGACACTACAAGGCAATAGGCAAACCAAAGTCAGACAGTCCAAATAGATTCAATATGAATGTGATTGTGTCCCATGTAGAGATGGAAGAACATACCTTGTATGAAGCGGGTGGCATCTTGTGAGGGACCTATGCTTGTCTCTTTTCCCCCAGGGATCCCCTCCAACAGGCCTGCCTTTATTTAGCTCCAAAGCTGGCCTCTGCTGGGGTGAGGTCAGCTTTTGGTGACCCACCACCCGTGCCTTATCTCTGGGTATTCTTTTTCACTGCTAAAACAGTACAGACAATGTGTGAGCAGGCACTTTCTGGGTACAATCTATGCTTGTGCATTATTAAGTATTAGTCAGAGCCCTTACCATTCTGCAGATTTTGATTTTGACCTTCTGCCATGTCCGTTTTGGCCCGGTCATATTTAATCTACATCACACAACACCACACACAAAAAGAGAGACTTTCTTTAACACACAAGAACATTCAATGGAGTCACACTGCAAAAAATGACTTACTTTGTATTGTTGTCTTGTTTTCAGTAAAAATATCAAAAACCCTGACCTAGGAAAATAAGCAAAAATATCAGCCAATGGAATAAAAAAAATGTTTTAAATTAAGTGTTTATGAAAAAGTATATTTCAAGAAAACTTTTAATACATCTTAATTTAAGAATTTTTTGATATTTGTACTGAAAACAAGACAAAAACACGAAGAAAGTCATTTTTTTGCAGTGCAATGAGCAAGTTACCTTGGGTCGCTTTATAAATTAAATTGATTATTATTAATAGCTCATCTATTTATTCAATTCAAGAAAAAAAAACCGGTGGACAACATAAGAAACAGAGTACATAATGAGCGTAATAATGTAAGGCTTTCATAATAATTTATTGAAGCCTTATCCAGTGTGATGGAGTTACTTTACACAATTTCACCCATATTTGCAGTCCATTTCAATAAAAAAATTAACTGTTTTATAATCAGAGTACAATTGCGTTTTTGGAGATGTGAATTAAATATTTTATTTGTAATAGTGATGTTTCAGCGGAGTGGTGTGTAATTGTGCACTACTTACGCATTCAGGCGGTCTGCAATACTTTGCCACGCTTTTTCTCTTCGCTTTACCACTGTGGCGGTGTTGCCTTTCTTTTTTAATTATGTCTTTTACCTCCTCGTATGGATTTGTGCCTCTGACGGGGAAAAGAACGCCGCTAGTTGCCATGGTGAATCGGTGAATCTGTGATCGGTGGCGGGGTCTTGTTGAGTGAGCCGTGAGCGCGCACCTATCCAGGATTGGTTTCACCTGGCTTGATGAATCCGTGTCTGATCATCCTGGCTTGGTCTTTGTGCAACCAATTAAGCGTGGACGCACTTGTTTTGGCTTCATTGAGCTCAGCTCAGCCATTTAGCCTGGATGTCTTAATTCTACTTTTGTGCAACAGGCCCCTGGTTCTGGGTTAATTCTTCCACAGCTCGTAGAGTAAACATTTACTTCCTTTTCTTTATTTTACTTCTTTATTATGCGTCTCTCTGTTAAACTGTTTTTGATAGGAAACTTACTTGCCGACCCCTACCATATGCCATACTAACTACGTGCTTCATAGCTGGGTTGTTTTAATTCATCAGCTTAACAATGATGTGATAAGGTGCCCAGCATAAAAAAAATGCAAAAACCAATAAAGCAAAAATCCGAAGCGGTGTTGATTTGCTGGAGAGTCTTGTAAAGGAATGGAAACACAGTTTTTAAAGGTGCAATGTGTAACTTTCACCGCTAGAGGTCGCCCTACAAAAACAGAGGTGTATAGCTTCATGATGCTGTAAAGGAGAATGGAATGAATAAAGTTGTAGTCTTTACCTCGACTGCCAATTGGAAATGAGTCCGATGGGACTTACAAATCATGTCCATGGATAATGTAAGAAAATAAGTAAGGGATAATGTAGAGGCAGCCGGCTTATTTCGCGATAACTACAGGCTGCCTATCCTCAGAGCCGGCCTTAAGCATACGTGCACTTTTAGCTTCACGAACAGGCAGCTCAAAAGAAATGATCCAACCTTATTTAATTACAACTATACAATTATAGTTGCCTCGCCCTTTCATGAACGCTAAATTCTCTGCTTAATTGATTTGCGCAGTATATTTTCAGCTGTCTGGGCTGACTTTAAAAAAAAACATCTCAAACATCCCCTCAACTTGAATTATTTAACAAAAGCAAACAAGACAAGTGTCTGACTGACACTGAACCGAACTTATAAATAAGGATGGGCTCCGCGTTTTTTCAGCACCGTAGACAGCTCACCTGGCGGCGAGCGTAGATTTCACCTAAACCTTATTAGAAATCCACCTTTCTGTGTTTGGGTGCTGAGAATTCCCTGATAAGTTTATCTTTGTCCAGCGATTTTGTCACCTCGTGCTCAATAAAAATCTGAACGAGAGCTGACGGCATCTATGTTCAATAGGCTATTATAAAAACAGTTTACATTGTTATGCGGGAGCAAAACAAAAATAGACGATTTCCAAGCCACTGTAAAAAAAATCACCCCTCATTTATCTAAAGTTCTTGGTCATTATGTTCATTTAATGGAACATTGTGTGGATGTTGCGTAAGAGGAAAATGCTGTCATGCACAAAATATATTAAAGGCAGTCATGCACACAGATGTTATACACATATTTTAAATACAATTAAATACTGCATTAAGGTTAGTATAAAATCCAATAATATTATTAAAAAAAAAACCCATTGAAATCAGTCCCTAAAATAATGTATTATTAAAAACCTGGAATCGCAATTGCACAGACAAGCCTGATGAGAGAGAGCATGGTCGAATTCAAAACTGCGTTTTTGCGCCCTTGAAGGGCACTTCGGGAAGGGAGCCGCTTAAACTTTCACTCCAGATAAAATGAAAATGACGTTGCTTTCATTGCTCTATTCTCCAAGTGTATTTTAGCGGTCACAGTCACGCAATGAGACACAATTGCGCAACTCTCTGCACAGCTCTGATATTTGAAGGGAATAAATAGGGCATATAGCGATGAGTACTTCAAATTGATATTCTCTCCATTTGTGACGGAAAATTTGTCGGAATGAATGCGCACGGGCTAACTACGACAGGTAACACATTTAACCCTCAAACGCTCCTCGTTTTCTGTTTACACTTCTGGCCCTTGGGGTCTATATGACCCCAAAATTGAAAGCATAATTGTAAGAAAAATATACATTTTCAATAATACAAATAATATATCATTTTTTTTGTTTACTTCTCATCTATACAATAAAGCTGTGTTTTGAGAGATTTGAAGTAGTTTTGTACCTGTTTACCACTAAAATCCTCAACTACACAATTTGCTTTCCTGAAAAATATCAATTTTTTATGAAAATTCACATAAATTATTATCTAAATTTGATTTAAATTGTTTTTAGATATTAATATAGTTGTGGGGTGTTTAATTTAGGCATCGGTTTTTAGAAAAAAAAATAAGAGAATTACAGTGTAGGAATTAAATTATTTAGACTGGCAGATTCCCATAGAGACCCATTCATTTTCCTGGATATGGACAACTGCTCAAATCATTACTTTTGTGATACATTTTGTAAATTTATGTTTATATAAACATTAGAAAGGATATTAAAAATAAATATTATGTCAAATAGTAATTTTTTTATAGTTTTTGATGCATTTTGAAATGTCTGTTTTTACAAAATGCCATAGAAATTTGACTGAGTGTAAGTGTGTGTGTGTGTGTGTGTGTGTGTGTGTGTGTGTGTGTGTGTGTGTGTGTGTGTGTGTGTGTGTGTGTGTGTGAGAGAGGGAGAGGGAGAGGGAGAGAGAGAGCCAAGCATGTGTGCTTGAGAGAAAGTGTATTAGAGGCAGAGGGAGAGAGCATGTGAGTGTGTCTGTGTTTGTGTGTGTGTTTGTGTGTGTGAGAGAGAGAGTGTATGTTTGTGCATTAGGTTACACCCCTTTGTATCCTTTTTCTACATTTGTGACTGATTGTATTTGCCAAATTTTATAAAAATGCTCTCTGTGGTAGTCATGCGTGTGTGCGTTTGTCTGCGTGTGTTTGTATGTGTTTGTGTGTGCCTGTGTGGGTTTGTATGTGTGTGTGTGGGTTTGTGTGTGTGTGTGTGTGTGTGTGTGTGTGGGTTTGTGTGTGTGCGCGCATGTGTGTGTGTGTGTGTGTGTGTGTGTGAGAGAGAGAGAGTGTGTGAGAGAGTGTGCATGAGAAGGAGCGAGAAAGAGCATGTGTGTGTGTGTGTGTGTGTGTGTGTGTGTGTGTGTGTGTGTGTGTGTGTGTGTGTGCGTGCATGCGTGTGTGAGCGTGTTTGTGAGTGTACATGTGTGTGCATTATGTCACACCCCTTTATGTGTTATTTTCTGCATTTGTGACTGATTTTATTTGCCAAATTCCACACAAATGCTCTCTGTGGCAGTCATACCTGTGTGTGTTTGTGTGTGTGTGTATTTGTGTGTGTTTGTGTGAGCATGTGTTTTTTGCATTGCATTTGTGCACAAGTACCAGGCCTTCATTTCTGTGTCAAAATTTTCAGATTTATGCTGGATTTATTGATATTTATTTTTTGACAAATGGAAAAAAAGTACATTTTTTTGCATTTCCCATTCACTTTCAATTGGGGTCATATTGACCCCAAGGGACAGATTGATAAAAAAAATTTTTACATACCTTTAGAACAACCGAATCAAGCCCAGTTTTTTTGTGCATGTAAAGATAGATTATTTAGGAAAAGTCACAAAGTTTTACATCTCTGAGATGAAGGGAACCTTTTTTGTTAACCAATGAAATGTCGTTTGGGGTCATATTGACCCCAAGGACCGATTGAGGGTTAAGAAATGTCGGTTTTCACAAAAATAAGGCTATTAAGCTCTCGTCTAGTGATCCCGATGCTAAAGAATAATTAAACCTCTAGAATTATCCACATGTGCACGTTTTCTTAGAGTTTTTATGAAGCACTGTGATGCTGCTGTAAACGATTCTACATTGATTTATAAAAATGAAAGAAATTACTTTTAAAAATAATTTAAATGACATATAATAAATATTAATGCAGTTCTATATTTTTTTTTATAAAATACATTCATTTCATATTAATAATCCGATTTCTACAGGCTAAAGCGCGTATGAACGTCCGAGAGAAAATAAAGAGCAGAAATTAATTGATTTAAAATGAAAGATATGTGATTGCTTAACATCCACAGGCACTGACAATGTGAGCTCCCCCGTGCAGGAATCATAGCCCCACGTTCAAACATTCTTGCGCCGGGCTGGGGCCCTCCTTTAGGGCGGGGCCCGTTTCAATTGAAACGGTTGAAACATAGCTAAGGCCGCCTCTGCCTATCCTGCTTATTACACGGCAACTTGCCACATAAGAAAAAAAACTGGACATGAATATGAATTTGAAACCTTTTATTGGCATATTTGTATTAAATTAAAATGTTTATCCTTCCGCGAAACTTTGCACATATGCATAAAATGATCGTAATACCTTATTAAGATCCTCTGCTTCATACTTGTCTGTCTCCATTTTTTTCTCTTTAACCAGTCTTTGAGAAGTTTTAATGCCCATTCTGTATTTTTTGTGTGTTGGCTTCGTAGCTGTCATGCTCGTTTTTGTCAAGTTAAGTCTCAGTAAGCTCTCTGTGTCTTGTCGTTGTTCGTTCTTCTATCCACTGTTTAAATGTTTTGTTTTTTTCCGTACATGTTAAAATTTATGTAAAAATGTTAAAATCTTAATTGTGGTTGTCCAGTGTTTGTCACAAGATGGCGCCAAACAGTAATCTTTATTGGCGCGGAGCGATTTTAATCGTACAAGTAGTACCGGCTATGCGTTATTACTTTGGAGCAGTTATTATTTGAAAAGAACGAACCGGCAAATGTCTCAACTGACCAATCAGAATCAAGCATTCCAGAGAGCCGTGTAATAAGGTTTCATAACCAATATGTTATAACCTAAGCCAACAGAGTGGCTTGATAAATAATAGGGTAGCATGCTAGATGGTACAGTACTATTTCTGTATGTGGTGCTATGGAAATCAATTAGCATGTGACATCAGAGCAATTTGATAGTACTGCTTTGGAGCGCTATGATGTCATACGCAGATTGGTCTGTGCAACACCACAATTAAGCAATGCATTAAAATATACAAAAACTACCAGCACGTGTTATACATTCTGTTCACATTATATAAGAGCCCTCAATAATATTAAACAAAAAAGACTAATTAAAAGCTCAGCCTTGCCATTAGGAGATCTTTTTTATTTTACCATTTTAAATAGGCAATTTATTTTATGAACCATTATATAAATGGGGGAAAAACATTTTGGGATGACAAAAGGAACTATGCAATACATTTTAGCATAGCATAAGTAGTTAAAGAGTTAACATAACCTCTTTGTTTCTCGTTATATTTGTATTTATGAGATTTAAGGTGGATCTTGTTGAATTCTGGTCTTTTAGGGCAGTGCATGCAAAAAAGAATTACTCTTATATCTTTGCCAAACTAACACAGAGGTGACAAAAGACATGCAAACAAAACACTGACAAGTGAAAAATAATAACCAGAGAATTTGCAGATTTTAAATAAGAAAAATCTTAGACTTTTGAAGGCTATTAAAGACTAAACAAAAAATAAAAATAAGCTGTTTGCAGTTAAAATAGTTTACAACACATTCAATAATTAACCAGCTGGCGTATAAAACTGAAAATACTAAAAAAAAAACAATACAACCAATTTAAGATCACTTATAATTCGCCACTGTTCATAATCTCTTCTTTCAGTTTTGATGTTGAGCCCCACATTGATCAAATGTAACCCTGCCTATGAAAACCCAGCTAGGTCATTTTGTGTTTTACTGTTACAGTAAAATCATTATGCATAATGTTAAGAACATTTTGTTAAAATATAACCTTGATATCAAAGATTGAAATCAATGAATTAAGTTTTAAGAGTTTTTTAACACTTAATATACAGTCATACAGATGTTTGTTGATCTGTACCAGCAGCCTCTGAAACACTGTTAGATTGTTCCTCAATAGTGCCATCCGGTGCAGGAATTTGGTCTTCTTCAGTAAGAGCTCTGTGAAAAATCCCTAACAGGCTTTGATTGCAGCGCTGCTTAAGATTCAGTCCTACACAGAAGTATAATATTGGGTTCACACAGCTGTTAAAATACGCTAGATTTGAAGACGTACGCCATGCCAACTTTACAGCAGGGGTTTCTTTATTTAACTTTTTAAGAAGACCTAGGATGTGATAAGGTGCCCAGCATAAGAAAAAGGTAAAAACCAATAAAGCCAGAATCCTAAGAGGCCTTGATTTGCCGGAGAGTTTCGTCCTGCGAATCCCAACAGCAGCCAGTGTGTAGCAGATAAAGATCACCAGGAAAGGAAACAGAAATCCACAAAAGAAGCGAATGTAGTAGAAAATCTGCATTTCTTTGATTGCTTCTTTCTGCAAATTTAAGATTGAGATTAGAATGATCAAGTTCGTTAGTAATTACAAAAACACATTCAACAAACAGAGAAATGTGAGCATGTGTAAACAGCATGTTTTCAATTTCTTTGTCTGCTTAGAATGCAGGATAAATTATTCATTTAGTAAGGTATATAATTTGTGAATCCCTTTTGTGCATAAGCGGAGTTTGTGCCTGGTGTGACACATATCGGCAAACAAGGGTACTGCAATATTCTGAGATTATCGAGAGTACAGCTTTATGCTTTTTAAAGGAGCTGTATGGAGGTTTTTGACTACTAAATAAAAAATACTGTAATATATTTATAGATATTTATAAAACATAAACAATGCTTAAGCCAGTTATTCTTTTTTTGAAATGTCTGTTTTTGTTTTGGTCTGTGTGATGCCAATTTACCCAATAGTGTATTTCGACAGCTCTCTGTATGTGCCAGGGAAAACTTCTCCAATATTTTGAATTTAGACTGCTTTACCAAGTTCAACCTCTAAAAGTCAATGTTAATCACATCTCCTTTAAATATGGATTAAAAGAATACAAATTATTTTAGTCTTAAATTACTCAGTCTACCCATTAAAATATTAAGAATAGACAAATAAAATATGAATTCTCATATTTCTATTTCTTTAATAGCTCAGACAAAATCAAAATTGCATTTGGTCTTTGGCATCGTGATGCACCTTTATTTTCAACAGACCTGGAACTATTTTGTTAAAAAATTTATAGTGTACTAATTATGAAAATTCAAAATATAATTTCTATAACTACAACTTTCCAAAATGTATGACTTACAGTATATAAAATAATTAAAATCACAAATGTTTGTTAAAATGTTATTATAAACTTTTAAATGTCATTAGCATATGATTAAATGTCAACCCTCTGTTAGCAATTCAATTGTTTAAAGACTAATCCGCATCCAGGACAGGAATTGTAAGTTTTATTATAAATATGCAAGGTGGCAAATGTCAGAAGATATTTGTTTTTTTAAGCTTTTCTAACCTTGTCATTGCAGTAGCTCAAGTTGTTGTGATCAGTATGGATCTTCCGGAACACTAAGTTTGGTGAACTGAAGATCATTGCCACAATCCAAACCCCCAAACTGACCACACGAGCAGCATATAACGTCCGTTTCCTCCTGGTGATAACTGGGCACCGCACGCAGATCACTCGATCCACACTGATGACAGCCAGAAGAAAAACACTGCAGAACATGTTGGTATACTTGAGAAAGCCCATAAACTTACAGAAAAAGTCCCCAAACAGCCAGTGGCCAATGAAATTTGTGACGAGTGAGGTCACTCGTGACACGCAGAAGATCAGGTCAGCCACGGCAAGGTTGACCAACCATACATTGTTGACATTGGGTTTCAAACGGACACCTGCAACCCAGATGACCACAGAGTTTCCAGTGGTGCCTAAGAGAACAATGATGATGTAGAAGACAATGTCTGATGTAGATTTCTTTGAGTGGGAATGGGATAAGACATTGGAGTCATGCAGAACAGTTGTATTGAAGTTCATTCTGAAAACAAGACAGATACATTTGATTAATTAAAAAGATGCTTTAGTTTTTCTTCTGTTAAAAAGAGCATTGAATCTTGCCTATCACATCTTCTAATGTACATAAACAGCCATAAAAAGAATGTATATAGATATAGACACATCTAATTATAATTACAGAGAATTGAGATTTATGTATGTCTGACGCAATTAAAATATCTTTCACAAAAGAATTTCAAGAAACTGTTGCCTCATATAAGTTGTATTTAGCACAGAATTAAATAATTTAGCACAAATTAGTTAAAGCAACCTTAAAGTTACAGAAAATATTTTGTATTAATTTAACTAGATTAGAAAATGTATTGGAAAACACGCTTGTGCAAAAGAAAACGAAAATAATAAACTTTTGTTATAATAAACTGAATTTCTGTGTGCTGTGATGTCTTACCTGTACACAATATCTGATCAAGTGTTTGTCACTATTTAGCCAATAGTAACCAATCCTCTGAATGTGTCTGTGTAGCAGAAACTGTGTTTCATCAGTGGAATTATAGCATCATTTACTTCCTGATGAACTCCTTATTTTTATCTCTGAATCATTCAGAGGTCTCCGCAGACAGGAAGAGGATGTGATCTGTATACCCACGGTTTGGCTCGCATGTGATTTTGAAGATTAATACGCAAATTTAAATGGGGTAAAAGTACATAATTTGCACGTGTTTCAAAGGCTTGCAAATAATAACACTTAAGTGATTTTAAACAATTAAACCACAAAAAGGCACTAAAGTGGGCCGCTTTCTGTATGAACAGACGCACTTGCGATTGAATGTGTCGGGGCCAACTCCGATCAAACGTGATGCCCTTCAAAGATCAGAACTCTTGATGTATAAACTTGAGAGAGAGTTGCGCTACTGTGTCTCATACTGTAGTCCATTAAAATACATTTGGCGAATAAAGCACTGAAAAACGTAATTTTCACTTTGTGTGGAGCAACTGTTTATGCTGCATCTTCTTCCCGAAGCGCCGTTTGGAATTCATCCTCTGTCTGTGTGTGTGTGCGCGTGTTTAAGTGCACTCAAAAGTGCATACACGGAGAGACGCGTTTCAAATAGCAAGCGAACAATCTATCTGTTTTTGACAAGACACATACAAACAAAATGATTTTGAAATACTACAGTATTCTTTTTCTAATAAAAACATTTGTTTAAGTTGTTTGCCTATAAACGACATGGCAGAAATTCTCCTTGTCTTAATTCATGTATAATGCTGAAACAAATGTAGGCATGTCAGAATTACAGTTACCTGTATGCCGCTTACATAATGAAGCCTTTTTTAATGTTTGATGACTAGATAGAGACTTAAGGAAAAATATGTAGACTAATAATTTATGTTTAATGTCCTAATGATTAGCCTACTTATTTGTATGTCCCACAGCTGACATGGAACGTTATTAACCGGTTCAGGAACATTATTTGTTTGTTCTAACCGGTTCAGGAACATCAATTTTAGGGTTGAACCGAAAACCGGAAACTTTAAAATACTGTTTCTGTTCAGAGCGAACCAATTGGTTTAAAGCCCTGGTTTCTGTGCCTAAAGTGAACACAGAGACAACTAAAATCAATGTTAAATAATAAATACGCAAATAATAAAACATAGTGCTAATAAAATCATTAATTTCAGTATTTTACGTTATAAATAAAAAGTTTGAGTATTGTATCTTGGGCTTACTTTACATTTACAGCAAAAAACACAAAAATTACATATATTGGTCATGTTTTATGTTTATGACTACTTTGATGATCTAAATCTTATGATTAGATTATATGACTTTAGCCGGAATTTCAAAGGCGGGCTTACAATTAATATTTTTAAATTCATGCCTTTGTGATGAAGACATTTGTAATGTATTTGTTAATCTTACGTCAGGGCATGATTTGGACATTACGAACAATGATGAAAAGTCTAGAAAACCAAAAGTAAAACTACATTTAGACAAAAAAAATTCCCTGACATTTGCACAGCATCTTCCAATTATAAAGCTCTTCCTTTTTAAATAAACATTGAGGCAATTTTCTGAAAAAACTTTAACAGAAGTTAACAGAAATTACAAAAGCCCCTTCTAAATCTTGAAGTAGTGACATATTAATAAGAATTTGTTATGCTTACTTCCCCTATTAAAAATAAGTGTTCCACCAGTGTATTATATTAAGTATAAACTTAGGTAACAAGTATATTTTAAGTACACTTTATGCCGTAAGTAATTTCATTTTACTAGTAGTTTACTTATAAGTGCACTATTTTAATACTGATTAGGATTTAATTGGTAGTAATTTAGTTAGTTTATAAAATAATACATTTAAGTATACTTTAAGTTTAACATTAGTTAGTAAACTAAGGGCTTTTCACACTGCGCTTAACCTTGGGTTAAGTTTGAACAGTGTGAAACATGAAAAAAAATAACCCAGGATTCCGTTAACCCTGGTTTTAGATTAACCCAGGGTTAACAATTTCAGGTGTGAAAAGCCCTTAAGAGTGAATTTACAGATACTGTGCAAAAGTCTTAGGCCCCCATGCCAGATTTGTTGTTTTTGCAATGTTATAGTGATCATATAGAATTTTTTCTCAGTCTCTTTAACAGAACACATCCAGAAAATACAGGAAATGTGTATATAGTATTAAAAAATATAAATGATAAAAATGTAAACTGATGTCTTTTTACTTAATTCTTCTCAAAAACGCTCAAGATGTGTTTAGTGCCAAGAGAGGTAACACTAAACATGCTTAAAGAAGACATTTAGTCCTAAATTTAGTCCTATTTTTTATTTTTTTTGTACATATTTCCTGTATTTTCTGTTTGTATCTTAATAAAATAGATTGAAAAATAAAACTTCTAAAATAAGTCTGGTGTTGGTGGCCTAAGACTTTTGCACAGTACTGTACATTTAAGTTCAATACTTGTAACACATTTTATAATTTATGCAAGTACACTTTGAAGTACTCTAAGTAAACTATTAGTGTAGTAGTTTTTATAGTAAACCTGTGCACTATTTTAAGTGCGGAAGAGTACAAATTTACATTTACACTATACATTTTTAAGTTATGTATACTGATAAGTTGTTAGTTTAAAACCTTTTATCACTTTTTTGTTTATGAAAGTACACTTTAAGTAGTTTATTCTAGTTTTTATACTGCAAGTAGCATATACTTTTTTTATTTAAGTATCTTAACATCATGCCCCCTTATAAAATATGTTGTGGGAATTTTCATATTACTAATACATTCATTTATTTGCCTAAACTTTTAACACTTTGAGTTGTTTGTTTTCCATAGTTTGCTCACTGGGTGTTTATAAATATTTAAATGAATGTGCTGCTTAGTAATGGCATAGGGAATGTTATCCTAACTCTATTCCCATGTATTTTTACATTTTCACAGCCAGATAGAAATAATTAACACATGGAGACATGACAAAAAGTATTCACAGTTGTCTGGGCTGCTACTGTACAGTACAGTATATAGGAATGGGCTTTATTACCCAAAGGGTCAACTTTCTCCACTCTTCTCAAATGTATTTATGTGTTGGTTGTTTGTTTGTTTGTTTGTTTGTTTGTTTGTTTTTCCACTTGGTTCGACATTTGCATATAGTAACTTATTCCTAGAGGAGGCCATGTGAAGCTCATGGTTTTTCGGTTATTTCATTATGCAGTCAAATTTAAAGCACTCTGTGGTAAATATTGTGTGTACAGTATCTTGCATGTACTGTTTGTGGTGGTATGTTTGTGTCTTTGACCAAATGAGAACAGTGAAAAAGATTTATAAATAAATACTTTTGAGATTACATCAGGAAACAGTACAGAAAAATTATATTTTGCACAGCCTTACGAAAATTAACTATGGTTTTACTACACTCTTAGAATGAATGTGTTAAAAACAACACATTTGTGTTGATTCTGGGACAACACACTAAATGCGTTGTCCCAGAATCTACCCATCTCTGTGTTATTATTGAAAAAACAGTTTTGAAAGAAATATCTGTTACCTTTATTTTTTGTTATGATTAATTTAATAATGATTCAGCATCAAAATAATGTTTAAAGTGAATACAATAGCTTTGACAGCCGACTTACAAGAGTTTCTACAAAAAAACTTCATCATCATCTTCTCTCTCACCGCACTTAAACGGTGAGGTAAATGGGAAAACAGCAGACAAAACCACTCCCTTACGAAATGTAACAATGTTTTTTTTGTGGTTATTTTGTGGTAACCATGTTTTTACTACAGTAACCATGTTTTTTATGTTAACTGTTGTAAAACCATGTTCGTAAGAGACTATGAGGAAACACGGAAAAAATTATTCATTCAATTTACTAAATTTTTTTAAGGTAAGTGGTTGCAATCAATTTATTTAAGCTACATTTAAACAAAAGTTTTTTATTTTATTTTATTATTATTTTTTTTGTTTACATGTAGCTTGAATAAATTGATTGGAACCACTTACCAAAAAAAATTGAGTAAATTGAATGAATCATTTTTTTCAGTGAAGGGAGGGGGGACCATAATGTTTCTAAAATTAAAACGCATTTTTATTGTTTTACTACTTACACAATTATTTAAGGTTTATGTGTTTATATTATTTATAATATATGTGGTTTTTAATGATAATTTTTGGGGGGTGATGATGTCATAGGATATCTGCCTATGATGTATGAAATATTAAAAACATTTCAACAAACAATAAAAACAAAGCATAAAAAGAATGAGAAAAGGAATTAAGCAACTTCTTTATTCTTTATATTTTTCACCTTTATATTTGAAGAGTTTGGTTCCAAAACGCGATAAATGCCATTTAAAAAAATTCATTAGCACCAAAATCAGTATTGTTTCAGGTCAGTATTAAAAAGTAAATTGATTATTTTACGTAAAAAATCCAATATCCGCCGTGTTATTTTGTCATCTTTTCTCCCTTTTTTCCCAAAACACGACAAACGTCATTCATCCTTTTCTGCAGAATGCAGTAAATACTTAACCAATCACAGCACACCATTCCATGCACTGTAAACAACAATGGAGGCGGGTTGAATAAACACCGAATCCTAGTTTTCCTCATCTACTTTGTACTTCGTGATCAACAAACAAACAAAAACAAAATAATACTTTGCTAAACTTGTGGTGGTTTTCTGTGACGGGAAAGAAATGTAAGACATCAACATCTAATAATTTAGGTGAGAGGGAATCCGGAGACGAAAAAATCAAGCTTCTGTCATTGCTTACACATTGACCCCAGGGGATCTTATGAAAAACGTTCCATTATTTTACTCGAAGCCAACGAAAATCAAGCAAGACCAAAAGCTGAACGCTGTCAAAAAAGTTCAGCGACGACGTCTCAAGTATAGTAACAGCAGCGTTCTTAATATGACAAGGAAGTGTTTTGATTAATGCCAGTAATGTTTATTTTTTTAATCAGTGTATACCACTAGTCAACTAAATGAATATAACATGGCAAAGATGAAGGCACATTTATATATTGATTCAATAGATTTATAGCATTTTGGAAAAAAAACTTTTTAACTGCATTTTGTGGAATCAGTTTTTATAATAAATCTTTGAAAATCAGATTTAAAAATTTATGTTTTTATTGCCTAAAGATGCTATGTGAAAGTTTGTAACAGAAAATAGTGGTTTTCATCTTGTCACTTTCTTGGTGTAGAAAACACATTTTTACCAAAAGTAGTCAAAATGAATTTATTCCGTTTTGGAACCAAACTCTTCATTTGTTCCTTTCAATATTGATCAGGTGGTTACTGCAGTTGAATTCTGGTCTTGCAGGGCAGTAGGCCTACTGTACATGCATAAACAATTACCATTGTTTTTTCTGCCATGCTAAAAGAGCCGTGACAACACATAAGCCATTTACTCTGCAGAAACGATCAATAACAGCAAATGTTTTGTGGAAAAAAACACATACACAAAATTAACAGCTTAATATCAAGGAGTGTTTTCACCAACACATTAGGAACTGTGGGACCAATACAATTATAAAAGGTTAGAGATTAAAGTAATGCACCATGGTATAACAGTATTACTAAAGTTCCTAAGAGACCAACTCATAACCTTGAAAGCAAATGGAAACTCAATTAGATGTTTATAGATTTGTGGGGAAAGACAGGATGTTTTACTATAAAGCCTCTAAAAGCTGCCAGTGCTGAGCATCTCTGCAAAAACAATCAAAGGTTACTATTTAATACAGAAGATAGATTAACAAATAAATAGACATCACCTAAGCTAAATACAATTTAGTGGCACTGACTCAATAAGAAAATCAAAAAGATATATAGTTGTAAATGTGCAACCTTTGACAGCATATTTTGATTCAGCATCACTTAATGCCCCTCAAAAACAATTGCAGTGCTTTGGGTATAGGACAGAAAGAGTTATAAAATCTAAAAATATTATAATGTTTTTTACACTAAAGTGGATTACTTTCTCTGTATAGGTAGTTTCTGTGTAACCCAACAGCAGGCTTAGCGGCTATCATGTTCACTGACCCCTTCCCTCCCCAGAGACATCAACCCAGTGGTTCTCAAACTGATAGCTTCATGACACTCCATAAAATATATCGATTTTTATTAATTCTGTGTCAGTGGCGTAGCACAAGGTCCCGGGCCCTATGCATAGGCAGTCCTGATGGGCCCCCCATTTTTCCATATAGTTTTCTAATCACTACACGAACAAACTGTATGATAACCAAACAAGACTTGATTCAGAAATATTTTATTTTGCTGAATTAACAAGACATTAAATTTTAGAACATTTATTTTTATTATGCTTTATTACTTTAAGGCATAAATTAAATCTTAAATATGCCATTTTAGTTTTGTACATTAACAAAAAGCTCCATTCATATTAAAAGACGAACAAAACATGTATCACTAGTCATTTTATATGGAAAAAAGGCAAAATGAAACAAATGCTATTGCTTGCATACTATAGCCTATTCATTTAAAATTAAACATTTTTTTTTCAAAAATAGGCTATTGTTTTGTATGCAAACAGCTGTTAGTATACAGTTTATTTATTTAGCCTTTCAACTCAATTTGCATGTAGTCTATGACCAAATTATCATCTGAAAGTGTATATTCTGCTTTTTCATTGGGTTGTCTCAGTTCATTTTAGCACTAACAATCGCAGCCAGGAAAATTCAAACAGTTTAGCCAGAGGTGGAAAGAGTAATAAGATATTCTACTTAAGTAAAAGTAAAGTTACTTTAATAATATTTTACTTAAGTAGTAAAAGTAAAGTAACTTGTCTAAAAATCTTCTCAAGTAAAAGTAAAAAGTAAGTCACTTTAACTTTACTCAGAGTAAAAGTTACTTTTTTACAGCGAGAAGAAGTGGAGAATTCTAGTATAGTTCAAAAACGACAAGGGAATATACATTTCAAACTAGTTGTTTTTAATTGTAGGAATATCTTTACAATTAAAGTGCAATAGCAAAAAGTTAATAAAGTAAAAGCTTTTATATAACTAAGAAACATTTATGGAATAGTTTAATGATTTTTACAGGTGAGTATGCACTTTTAAAGCAAAAATAATGAGGTCAGCAGCTAGTAAATACAATCACTATTCACCTTATTTTCCACGACAACAAGGGCGGCGCCATTGCGCTCATATTGTCAACGTACTTCCGGCTGCATATGATGAGCAGCTGAGGCAGTGGCTGAAGGCGACGCGTTAAACCTAAAAAGCTCACTTAAGCGCCTTTATGTTTGTTTCTTACCAATTTTAACGGACGGGGAGCCGACTGAGGAACACCCTAATCCTAAGTAATGGTTCGACTACGATGTTCCGGTAACTTTAAACCACGCCGGGTGTTGAAAAGGTGGTCAGTTTCAGGTAAGCTATCTTAGCTTAATGTGCTCTTTCGCCTAACGTTAGATTTGTGATGTCCGTTCTACGAATAAACTTAAGATCAGTAACGTTAGTTTATAAAATGCAATTATTTTGAATGATTTTCATTGCCCACCTATATTTTTATATTTAAGATAAGACAACAATATATTATAGTACAACATTTTTACAGTAGCTCACGTGATTCATACAAGTTACAGAGATTTCAGATGCTAGGAGGTTTCTCATTCAGATATTGATGATAATGACCTATTAAACGACATATTATTTAACACTGAAGTTAGAGGTTGTGTGTATAATGTTAATGTCTCTTTTTAATGCATCTCTCTCTCACACACTGTTCTGTTTAAGTATGGGTACCATTATATATTAATTCTCATGATGCAAGTTTATTTTAAATACTAACATAAAAATGTTTATGGTTATATTATTTTCACAGATGCATTGATGTTTAGGGATGCAATGGACAACTGTGAGGATGATACAATCAACATGTTCCTAAACTGTGATGCAGAAACACAATGGGAGGATCAATCCGTCTCTGAACACAACTACACTTTAAAATCACAACTCAACCTGAAGCAACCTACATCTGATATGGGAAAACAACCTTGCGGTTTCCCGGACAGGGCTTATGCTGGTCCCAGGCTAAAATGCTTATTTGAGCTATGATAATTAAAAAACACCATGTACTGACATACCTCAACATATATGAGTGCCATTGTTTTGTCACAAGATGTGGTTTGTTTGTAAAAACTAAAATGTCCTAATATAATTAAGGCCTAGTCCTGTAAACTCTGTCCGAGAAACTGCTTCAATGCTTCTGCTTCATGTGTTGAGCTGGCACAAATGTACATATCTCTGCTGAGAAACAACCATCTTTGTCAGCTTTACACAGGGTTGATATTGCATGCATTACACAGTCGCTAAGCACATCACCACTTGGGATCAGCTCCTGATGACTCTGATAAAGCTGCATCTTAATTCATTGCAGGGTGGTCTTGCTGAAAAGTTAGTTGTTTCTTAGTCCATAGTTATTTTTTATAAACCTTTACAATTTGACCTGATTTTACCTGTTGTAAAGTTACATTTAAACCTTCATATGTGATCAGATGTCATGCAGTGATATTAAAAATGTACAATGTGATCTGTTTGTGCATTTATATTAAACCTTTATAATGTGATCAGATATTACCTGCCATGCAGTTATATTAAATCTTTACAATGTGATCAGATGTTATCTGTCATGCAGTTATATTAAACCTTTACAATGTGATCAGATGTTGTGCAGTTATATTAAATCTTTACAATGTGATCAGATGTTATCTGTCATGCAGTTATATTAAACCTTTACAATGTGATCAGATGTTGTGCAGTTATATTAAACATTTACAGTGTGATCAGATATTATCTGTAAGGAATTTCTTAAACCATATGTGAGCTTTGTAGATTCCACTTAAAAGGATTTAAGTCTCGTGATTTGAAGGAATAAGTGTTGGCAAGTTTGCAAATGAATTCTATCATGGTACATTACCACATAAAAACGAAATAGTTATTGGACTGGCTAAGGTGCACATTTGCTTTAAAAAAGACGAAATCACTGTGTAAATATTGGTAAGCATAATTACTTTAATAATGCTGCTCCATCAACTCCTTCTGAGAGGACGAGGTAATTAAATATGTCCCATAGGTTTCTTGCCGCGGCCGCTTCATATCGTCTAACCACGAGACGATTGATGGGACATTATAAGACTATCCGAGCGTCGTATCAAGTTTTCTCCGTGCTCCTAATTCAAAACATTTACAGCAGTTGCGATATTTGTCATTTCGCTAAAGTTATAGTGAACTACAAACAATCTTCTAACCACCAAACTAGCTACCGAATGCACTGTGCCATATTAGCAGCGGAAGTCGGTTGACAAAATGCGGAAGAGCGAAGAATTGAAAAGGGGCGTGGCGGAATAAGGTGAATTGTAAGGTTGAAATAGATGTATTGCTGGGAACATTGTTATATAGTTTAAATGAGCATATCATGAGATGAGTGCATGGCTATATACTTTCATCCTTATTGTCTTTTATCTAACTTCCCTGACCTGGGTACCTGATGTAAGACCTTTATTCTTATTTCTCTCTCTCTCTCTCCAATGTCTAATGACCTGCGCATTCTCAAGGACGTTCTTAAAGGCGCTCTAAGCGAATAATGTGCGACGTCACTTCCTGTTGATGTTTGAACTGTTTTCAAACAGACAGAGCGTAGCTAACTCCTCCCCCTCCCCCTCCCTTCCGTGCTTTCATGAACGTGCCCAACCCCCACCCCCAAATCCTTCTTGTCGTTTATTGGCTGGAATACTTTGTTATGGTTTCTGTTTGTAGGTTTGGCCATTTGTTGATATTGCCGTTTGTGAAGCCTGGGCTGTCTACAGAGATCGCGTTTTTTTACAGTTTGATCAGCGGACAGGCAGCAAGCAGATAGTGAGGAGATGTTTCCGGTATGTAACAAAAAATGTTTTATGGTCTAAAATGCTTCAATTCGCTTAGAGCACCTTTAAGTTGTGGTTGACTTGATGCAAAGCTGATTGACATCGGAAGATAATGCGCATGGTATTAAAAACGCGTCGTGCAAATGAGCGATAAAACCCCGGTCCACAATTCCGTTCATATAAGCATAAATCCTACCTTACATACAGAGGCGCACCTTGTCAACAGGCAAGGCAGGCAACTGCTTGGAGCCCCGAGCCACTAGAGGGCCCCCGAGTTTGTTTCTCGGATGGCCAGCTACACCCGGTAGATGAACATAGATACTCAACATGACTGCATATCAAAATTCCGATTGGATGGAATGTTGATTGACATTGACTTAGCCCAGTCAAAATCCAACCCAGGTGGATAACTTGCCAGTTTCGAAAATGAACGTAGCGAATGGGTGACGTTGTATCATTCAGTCGTGCTGTCGCAGTTGATCCGTACGGCTTGCGATTGCCAGATTAATACGCAAATTTAAATAGGAAAAGTTTATCATTTGCACGTGTTTGAAAGGCTTGCAAATGCCAACACTCAAATGATTTAAAACAATTTAACCGCAAAAAGGCGCTAAAGTGAGCAGCCTCGTACCCACATGTGGTTTAATGTGTCCGGTCCAGCTCCAGTCAGGCACGTGCCCAAGTGTAAATCTTGTGTGCCCCGGTGTAAATCTCAAGTTTAAATTTCAGCAGTTAACTAGTGCAATCCTTTACAAAGACAATCGCGGCAAAAACGGATATATATGCAATGTAGTTACAAATCAGTCGCAATGACGCGTACACGCACATATTCATGTCCGCGCGCGTCTTTGCGTTCATTCGTGCACAACCGCATTCAAAAGACGCCACGCGAGTGAGTTAGCTTATGAAAACATGACGAGACTAAAGGAAGTTTCTAAATAACAATGCAAATCCTATTTTGACTCGATCATTATTGGCTTCTGTAGATGGACATCAGAAATGTTTTGTGCAAAGCAGGGAAAGGGAAGAAGAAATGAGAGATGATGAGTTCATTAAAGGAGGTAAGACAAACTACATCCTCACCCTGTCAGGTCTCAAACATTATCAAACAAATCTCTGGAAAACCTTTTGTCAAGTCTATAGAATTGCATTGTTGCTGAGAAAATCAACAGATGTATGTGTTATACTGTTCTGTATTTTCAGATATGAAATTAATATTTAGTTTACTAATATTTAACTCTAGGACACTAACTTACATAACAGTTAGCAGTAACTTTACTGAGATTATTTAGTATAGCAGTCATAAAAGGACTGGTTTCTGAAAACATTCTTGTAAAATAAGTTATTAATCATTGCTATCATTGTATAATGTAGAAAATATTTCTCCGCTGACATCATTTCCAAACATGTTATGCCATTTATGCATCTAAACATGTTAATAATGTTAGGTATGATGAAGATTACACTTGTATGTATCTTTCGCATTCGCAATAACTGTTGCACTGTAGAATAGTGGGTTAAGCAAAGGACATTGTATAGAAGTTTTGCACACTTCTTGCACACAGGGAATTTTCTGCTTGGGGCCCCCATAGACCCTAGAATCGCCTCTGCTTACATAGGAATGAAACACTCGCTTCACGTCAGAGGAAAGTGGTCGCTTAAATATGGCCAGAGGTTTCTTTCATAAGAAATTAATTGAGGGTCTGCATTAGCGCGTGCCTGTCTCGTCCGTCTCCATGGTTCTTTTTGTGAGTTTAGCGCGTTCCCCGCCCATCAATCAATCATCATTCATCCGTGATTACCTTGCATTTTTAAAAATATTCTTTACTCAGTAACGGATATGATTTAAAAAATGTAGCGAAGTAGTATAGTAGGAAGTTTGTTTTTTTCTTCTGCTGTCTTTTCTTTCTGTTTTGGTGGCCCAATTTAGCTTTCTTTGACAAAGACATTTCAACCGCACGCAGAAGTTTGCGCTCTACCAGACGCACAACTACAAACAAAATGCTCGTGCAGATGGACTAAACCATTTGGTGCATTAGGAAGGGGTGGGACCGTGAGACTTTAGATAGTTTTTTACTTATACAAAATATATTCAAACAGTTATTCAGCAAATACACTAACTTTACATTTCATTTGACATTATAAAATTAAAATAAAAAATGAAAATATCCAGGTAAAATAAAATATATTCCAGACTTTCAAGGGCCCTCTCTCCCCTTGGGGCCCTGGTAATCAGTACTGGTTTTACCCCCAGTCCGACGCCCCTGTTCTGTGTAATTAAACCTCAAATTCTGAGATGTCATACATTTTCTTTGGGAGGGCTGCTAAGGGATGCACCCTATACACACTGTCAGAAATAAAGGTCCAAAACTGTACCTTTTCTGACACTGGGGCTGTACCCTTTCAAAAAGTACAGCTTTGCACCTGAGGATTTCATTTTATACCTCAGAGGTACATACTGGGACCATAGAGACCTTATTAGTACCTCAAAAATACATATTAGTATCTCAAAGGTACATATTGGTACTAAATGTTTACATATCTGTACCTAAAGGTCCATACAATTACCTTTTTAAAGGGTGCTTCCCTACTGACACCTAGGGTACATATTTTGGCTTTTTTTCTAACAATGTAGGTCCTTAAGGTACAGTAATCTACCCAAAATTGTATTCTGTTTTGTATTCCTGTAAAGGTACCAAACGGGAACTTAGGGTACAGCCCCAGTGACAGAAAAGGTACAGTTTTGTACCTTTATTTCTGACAGTGTAGGCTACACCGAAAAGTTTGAGAACCACTGCAATAGACTTAATTAACGTATGTACATATGTACAAAGTAACCTACTTTGTGGTTACGTAGTTTATGATGACAAAGATGACAATGCGTCATTTATAAAAAAAACTTGCATATCAAAAGTTTGTGTTTTAATGTTGTAATGTCAAACTGGATAAAATTTTTACCGTTTACGACTGAAAAGAACATTGTCATGTAAACAGCCTCTAAAAATACTGGGTTATTTTCAACCAATGTTTGGGTCAGAAAGGGAAAATTCGGCCGTTGGGTTCAATTTACCCAGCATTTCAGATTAAAACAACCCAGTATATGTTAATTTATAAACCAACAGTTGGGTTTGTCCATGATTTTGACACATTTTGTGTAGATAAATACGGCGGAATAAGATTCATATCAATATATATCCATTAAGATCCATTACTGTATACAAGATAAAGCAATTATGTGCAATAACAGTGCAGTTTACAGGACATTAAATATTATTATTACACGGCTCTCTGGAAGGCTTGATTCTGATTGGTCAGTTGAGACATTTGCAGGTTCGTTCTTTTCAAATAATAACCGCTCCAAAGTAATAACGCATAGCCGGTACTACTTGTACGATTAAAATCGCTCCGCGCCAATAAAGATTACTGTTTGGCGCCATCTTGTGACAAACACTGGACAACCACTGGAAAATTTTGACATTAATTTTAGCATGTAAGGAAAAAACAAAACATTTAAACAGTGGATAGAAGAACGAACAACGACAAGACACAAAGAGTTTACTGAGACTGAACTTGACAAAATAGAGCATGACAGCTACGAAGCAAACACACAAAAAAATACAGAAGGGCCATTAAAACTTCTCAAAGACTGGCTAAAAGAGAAAAAAAAATTATGCATCTGTGCAAAGTTTCGCGGAAGGATAAAAATGTTAATTTAAAACAAATATGCCAATAAAATGTTTCAAATTCATATTCATGTCCAGTTTTTTTTTCTTATGTGGCAAGTAGCCATGTAATAAGCGGGATAATGTAGAGGCAGCCGGTTATCGGGAAATAAGCCCCTTCAGTGTGATACAAGACCCTCCGCTTCGCGTCGGGTCCTGAACACACTGTCGGGGCTTATTTCCCGATAACTACCGGCTGCCTCTACATTATCCCTTACTTAAATGCACAGCTATGATTGTTTGCTTTGTCAAACTTGTTTGTATGCTCACTGGATTGTAAATAAATTGGTTAATCTGTTTAATCTGGAGTACAGTATGGGACATTTTTTATATTTGGGTGAACTACTCCTCTCATCTTCAGTCATACAGGTGATTGGTGAACTGTACCAGCAGTTTTTAAAACACAGTTTGAACGTTCCTCCGTACACGTAGTGCCGTTCTGGTATAAAGTTTGGGCTTCTTCTTTAAGAGCTCTGTGAAAAACCCCTAACAGGCTTTGATTGCAGCGTTGTCTGAGTTTCAGTCCCATGCAGAAGTATAGCATTGGGTTCACACAGCTGTTGAAATAGGCTAAGTTTGAAGCCATATGCCATCCCATTTTTACAGCCGGGTGGTTTTTATTCTTCAGTTTAACAAGACCTAGGATGTGATAAGGTGCCCAGCAGAAGAAAAAGGCTAAAACTACTAAAGCAAGAATCTGAAGAGGTCTTGATTTGCCGGAGATTCTCGTTCTACGAATCCTTATAGCAGTCAATGTGTAGCAGATAAAGATCACAAGGAAAGGAAACAGAAATCCAGAAAAGAAGCGAATGTAGTAGTAAGCATACTTTGCTGAATTTTCCTCTTCTTTTAATTTTACCTGCAATTGTGAGATAAATGGAATTATCAGTCATTTTTTCAGTACTTTTTAAAAATGACACAAGATCTAGATTTACTGCACTTGCGTAAAAGGCATTTTTTTCAGTTTCTTAGTAAGCTAATTCAATGCAAAATACAGCCTTCATTTAATGTGAAAGGTAATAAAAGTGTGAAAATATATGCAATATTGTGGGCTTTCTTACAACTGTAAATGTTTACAATTATAAATACAATTTATTAAATTGCATAAAAAATATATTTTTTTAAATAATATTAAATTTTTTATTTTTGCATATCCATTAAATGCACTCCTTTCATAAGAAGTGACATTTTGTATTCAGTAAAATAATAAACAATCACTCAATCATCTATAGATTTTGTACATCTGTGAAACTGATAGTAAACTGCTGAAGAGGACATAATTGTGCTTTATCGTGAATAAAACAGTGATTGACTGAACAGCATGAAGAATGGAAATTGGCAGTTTTATAATACAAATTATGCAAGGTTTCATGTATATGTCTGACATACTGTAAAGAAATTAGGTGTAAAGCTGTTCTGACCTTTAGTGAGCAGTCGCTCAAGTTGTTCTGGTCAAGGTTGACCTCCCGATACACAAAAAATGGTGAACTGAAGATCATTGCCATAATCCAAACCCCCAAACTGACCACACGAGCAGCATATAATGTCCGTCTTTCCCTGGTCAACACTGGGCGCCACACGCAGAGCACTCGATCCACACTGATGACAGCCAGAAGAAAAACACTGCAGAACATGTTGGTATACTTGACGTAGCCAATAAACTTGCAAAGAAAGACTCCGAAAGGCCATTGGTCAAAGAAAATGTATTTGATGAGCTGGGCAATTCGTGTCAAGCAGAAGATCAGGTCAGACACGGCGAGGTTGATCAACCATATGTTGGTGACGTTGGGTTTGATACGGACACCGGCCACCCAGATGACCACAGAGTTCCCAGTGGTGCCTAGGAGCACAATGATGGTGTAGATGACAATGTCCAGTGTAGATTTCCCATGGTTGGTTGAGACTTTGAAGTGATGGAGGACAGTTGCATTGGAGCTCATTCTACAAGCAAGACAGATAAATCTTAAAAGATGTTTTTTTTTAGCCTTCATAAACTGGTTAATAATTATTTTACATGGACTGGGTTAAACAGGTATTGTAAGAAAACCTCATAAATAAATTGATCATGAGTCATTATATGCTGTGATGGTCTTACCTGGCTGTACACAATAAGCGTTTGTTATTAATCAGCCAATAGTGAATAATCCTCTGAATGTGTCTGTGTAGCAGAAACTGTATATGATTATTATGAGGTCATTGTTTCAGCAGCATCTTTTCAGCAGTGTCTTTTTCAACAGGAAATGGGAGGAGAATAAAAGCGTAATTATAATAATAACAATAACCACATACATGCATTATTGTTTTGTATCCGGCTAATTACTAAGTACCAGGCCTGATAAAAAATCTACTTTTTTATATATCATTTTTACAAATAGGGACTTTCAAAATGTTCCCAAGAAATGATTTTCACATTTGGGGACACATTCGTTATCATTAAATGATAAATAGATGTCCAGTGAAAATGCCTCTTTAAATTTGGGTCAGGGTGGCCTCTAGTGGTAAAAAGGGAGTTGCAGGCTTTAACTAAACTGAAGGAATAGTTCACCAAAAAAATATAATTAACCCACTTTTGACTCCCCCTCATGCCATCCTAGGTGACTTCCTTCAGCCAAACACAAATAAAATTATTTTAAATAATATACTGGCTCTTTGAAGCTTTGTAATGTCATTAAATTCAAAAACGTTTATTAAACCAATACTTTTGTGAGTAAAGCAGTATTGAGCATTTTTAGCAATTAATACATTGCATTTGAATGTAAACATACTCTGTCTACAGTGTATAACTGAGTACACTTTAAAAACCTTAGTGTTCAATTTAACTGCATGGTTCTTCAAGGATTTTGTTTATTTTTGGGTGAACTGTTCTTTTAACAATATATTTTTCTTGTTAACGCCACATGAGATTTTTGTCTATAGTTTGCTCACTGTGTGCTTACAAACCAATTTAACTGAATCTGCTCCAACCTGATCTCACAAAATCCGTGAAATAGTTACACAATATTTTGCTCATTTTGCGTGTCATTGTCACATATTTCCACCATTTTACGTGCCCGTGCCCGACTTTCTTTTTCGTGTAAGTTTCACGTATTGGTTACTCAACTGTTTTTCCTATATATATTTAACTCTTTCACCGCCAGCGTTTTAAAAAAAAGTTGCCAGCCAGCGCCAGCGTTTTTCATGATTTTCACAAAAGTTTAATGTCTTCCAGAAAATGTTCTTCTTCAAATATATAAACATACAATATACCAAATGAAAGAACAGACCCTCTGCGTTCAAACAAAAAAAAAACGTTTCATCCTACCTTCAGTAGTTCTTTTGTAATCAGCTTTTGAATATGGGTAGGTTTCTGCAAAAACACCACATTTTGAGCAAAAAGCAGAGATAATTCCATTTTTGTGACGGACTTTTCATAGAGATCCCAGTCAGAGCGATCTTTAAAACAGACACGGACATGCAGCCGCTTGCCATAGGGCAATACTTCCGGGTTTAAAAAGTTGCGGAAAAACTCGTCATTGGCGGGGAAGCGTTTTCTCTTGATTGACAAGATATCTTGTCAATGGCGGGGAAAGAGTTAATATGTAATTTAGTTTCCTATTTAATAAAACCAAACTCTTGATTCTGTTAACCATATATTACTTTTAATGAGACAACATTCTGATGGATGTTCCACCTTAAAGGGATAGTTCACCCAAAAATGAACCAAACCGTTCATGGACCCCATTCACTTCTAGGAAAAGAATACTATGGAAGTGAATGGGATCATGAACAGTTTGTTTACAAACATTCCTCAAAATATCTTCCTTTTTGTGTATCAGAACAAATACATTGTAGCAACATGAGAGTGAGTAAATTATGACATTTTTGGGTGAACCTTTTACCACCTGTAATTGCTTATTGTTTTATATTTGTACGTTGTGTATATGTGTATGCTATGTTAGCTACAACATAAAAATGTCGATGTAACTCCTTTTTAAAATAATACATTAAAATATTATTTTAACACCCAAGAGACTTTTATCAAAGTTCCCATTTTTTTTGGTGTGGCCAGTTGAACTACTGTAGTACTCAAGTTACCCTGTTCACTTCATTTTATTCCACAAGTTAATCTCAAATGTAAAAAAATTTGGCCAGAAAACAAAAACATAGGCTTACTTACCCCTTTACCTATGTATCTTTTCTCTTCACAGTCAAACTGAATTGATGATACGTCCTCATTCTAGACCTGACAAAATTATGCTCAGTTGTCTGTATACAGGGGCTGGGCTTTATTTCCCCCCAGGCTTAACTCACCCCACTCACACATACTGTACATGTAATTGTGTTTCTGTTTCTGTGTTTCCATGTGATTTAGTATTTGCATAATTTGTTTCTGGAAGAGGTCATCTTTGTGAAGCTCACAGTTTCTCAGTTATTGTATTATACAGTCAAATTGGATGCATCTTGTGGTAAATTCTGTGTATGTGTATTGTGTGTGTCTGTGGTTGTTTGTTTGTGTCGTTGTCCAAGTGAGAACAATAACAAAGATTTACAAATTATACTTTCTAAGAATCATATACTTAAAGGCGGGGTGCATGATCACTGAAAGCCAATGTTGATATTTAAAATCACCTAAACAAACACGCCCCTACCCCAATAGAATCTGGACCTTCTTTTGATAGACCCGCCCCACACATACGCAACCCATGCAACGATGTTGGTTAGTAGACACGCCCCTTACTGCTGATTGGCTACAAGTTTGTATTGGTACTTGGCCCGACTCCCTTTTCCAAAGTGTTTTTCAAAAATCATGCACCCCATGCAAGTACTAAGGGTGTCACGATTTCGATTTTAAATCGAAATCGATCGAAATTAAGTCACAACCTCGAACTTCGAATTAAAAAATTGGATCGTCGATGCTGCCACGCCCCCATGTCACGTCCGGTCGGCTTGCCAAGCGGGGGAAAATAAACTCTCAGAAGTGCCTTTAAAAACATCCGTCCAGCGGAACGCGATTTATATTTTAAACACGAGGGATGTATTGCTACAACTCCTTGAAATGCATATCATAAACAGGATTACTACCTAGTGATCTGCCTTTGGACAGAGCCCAGCTCTCTGCACGTGCGCGAGAGAGCCGCCAAGATGCAGCGGGTTATATTTTAAACAAAATGTATAGTTTGCCTCAGCTCCCATGAAACACATAAAACTGAACAAATACGTAAGGATTATTACTTTAGTTTATGTTTAGACTTTGGACAGATGCGAGATGCGCATGCACGTGAGACAGAGAGAAGCGCAGCTGCTTATGACGCACCGGTTTTAGTTCAGATAATAGGAGTCCAAGACGCCCGCATTAAGTCTATCTGTGTGCAAGTAGGAATTCTCTCTCTACAAGCTCTCTCGCGTAAAGTAAAGCCCACAAACCCCCATGCGAGGAAAAGCACGCAATGTGCATGTTAATGTGAAACTATAAAAATAATAAAAATAAAAATAATAAAGGCATATACTTTTTTTGTCTTAAAAAAATTCATTTAAAAATCGAGAATCGAATTGAATCGTGACATCAGAATCAAAAATGTAATCGAATCGAGGATTTGGAGAATCGTGACACCCCTAATAAGTACATGTAAAAAATTCTATGCTACCTTAAACCAAACATATGGTTTTCAACTATATTTTATAAGTTGAAGCAACTCATCTCTTGTCAAGATAAATAATAGTAAATTGACATGAAATTTAAGGCAGCAAAGATTTTTTACAGTATGGGACAGAAATGGTTGGAAGAGTATGTAGATTAAACATCTGCTAAATGCAAATGTAAATGTTTACAAACAGCTCAGCCTTGCCATCAGGAGAAAATTATTTTTATTTTACCGTTTTATTGAACATTTATAATATGAACCATTATAAATAAAACTACTAAAATAAAAATTTTTGCACTAGGTGTAATAAAAAGAGTTAAACTACTGCCCTCTTTAACTTTGTTACCCTAAACACAACCAGTTCTCAACCATATAAAACACAACAAGCAAGTTAAAGTCACAGGTATTTATTGCATAAATTGCCTAAAAAAACAACAGTATAAAACTATTACAAACAATTTGCGTTGCAAACTGAAGTCATTTGATCACTTCATATGAAAAAATCCACGAATACAATGAACAGTCAGATCTAATTTCAACATAAACCTGAACATTAAAGCATGACACAATCTGTCACGAGACTCTCATGGCAGATTGTGTCATGCTCTAATCTTCCGTGACGAGAGCCAATAGTGCTTCACATTCTTGACGTAATGATGCAATCGGTCACGATACACATGAGAGCCAATGGTATTTCACAATGATGTATCATCGCTTCTTCTGGTGATAGTTGTTGAGTAAGTGTAAATCTGATTCATCTGAGATTTACAGCAGATTGTGATCACTTTTGCATCTTTTCTCCATCTAAATCAACTGTTTGACCAAATTGTATATGTTTTGTATGCTGTGTTTTATATCTTATTATAAATAAATGGGTATGTTATTTGCCCTAAATGCCTGAATATTGTAATATAAATACAATTAATCCTGGCTGTTTAAATTGAAAATTATATCCCAATGCATGTAATTATAGCAAATATATACCTCAATTTATAATTTCATACCTTAATATATATTAAAGGTCCCGTTCTTTCTGTGTTTTTGAAGCTTTGGTTGTGTTTAAAGTGCGCAATATAACATGTGTTCATGTTTCACGTGTTAAAAATGCTGTATTTTTCTCACAATTAACTTATCTGTATAGCGCTGTTTTCACCGTCCTAAAAACGGGGCTGATGTCTTCCTTGTCCTATGAAGTCCCTCCTTCAGAAATACATAACGAGTTCTGATTGTGTAGTTTGTTTAGTGTGTTGTGATTTGATAGCAGCTTACCTTGCCGTTAGCTTAGCTGGTGACTGACGTATTCATGTGGGCGGAGTTTAGTCAAAAACTGTTCTAGTGACATCATTAAAGCAGGAAGTAGAGGGCTGTAGTCCAAACCGTCCGTTCGCTGCTTTGAAAGGCGAATTCTGTTAAAGAAAATATATCGCCTGGCAGTGAACTTTGAGCTTAATAATTTTACAGGTATTATTTATTACATTACACACTAACTAGGGTTTAAAAAATGGGATCAGAAGGAATGTGACCTTTAAGTTTTAATTAAGGCGCTAATTTAGTAAACACATCTGTTGGTCGTATTTGGGGGAAAAGACAAATGACAAAAAACAATCTGGATAGGTTGGAGGATAGAGAACAGAGACATGACAGAATAATACAAGAGCTAAATAACCCAATGATGCTGCAAAAATGACAACAAAAGCAAACATTATTTAGAAAAAAATACATATACAAAATTTACAGCTTAAGGTGATAATGAGTGTTTAAGTAAGCATTCATTTGTGGCTCATGTAAAATATGCTTATATCGGCATCACATACATTTTCATTAAAAATTAAAATGCAATTAACTTTGGTTAAATATCGACTCTGATAGGTATTTATATGGTATTATTAGGTATTAACTTAGGGTGACCATACATGCCATTTGACCGGGATGCGTCCTGGCCAGGATTTCGGGTGCATCTTCCAGAAGTCGATTTGTCGACTGCATACGTCATTGAGGTTCTTACATTTTTTAGTTAAAAACATACAATAATTGTAGTTTCATTCTTACCTTAACTGTAACGGCTGCTTTTATTTTGAATTAGAGCCTGAAAACAAAAACCTTGATGACGTATGCGGTCGACTAATGCGACCTCCAGAGGATGCAACCGAAATCCTGGCAGAGCCGTGTCTGGGAAAAATGGCAGGTACACTCTTAGAACGGATGTGTTAAAAACAACACATTAGTGTTGATTCTGGGACAACAACACACTTGTCCCAGAATACACCCATTTCTGTGTTATTATTGAAAGAACACATTTTGTGTTTTATTTTAACACAAAATCAACATAAAATAACACATAATGTGTTAAAAGCATAACTCAAAAAGATGTTTAAAAAATTAGCACATCCTTCTAAGAGAGTATGGTCACCCTATATTAACTGCTTATCAGATGAAAAAATGTCATGCACTTAATCTTTAGTCATACACACAGGTGTTTGATAAACTCTATCAGCACATTTAAACTGTTCCTCCATATTTGTGTCCTGGGACAGAGCTTGGCCTTCTTCCGTAAGAGCTCTGTGAAAAATCCCTAAGAGGCTTTGATTGCAGCGTTGTCTGAGTTTCAGTCCCGTGCAGAAGTACAACATTGGGTTCACACAGCTGTTGAAATAGGCTAAGTTTGAAGTCATATGCTGTCCTAACTTTACAGCCGGGTGGTTTTTATTTATCATCTTAACAAGACCTAGGATGTGATAAGGTGCCCAGCAGAAGAAAAATGCAAAAACCAATAAAGCAAGAATCCGGAGAGACCTTGATTTGCCGGAGAGTCTCGTTCTGCGAATCCCAATAGCAGCCAGTGTGTAGCAGATAAAGATCACCAGGAAAGGAAGCAGAAATCCACAAAAGAAGCGAATGTTGTAGTAAACATACTTTGCTTCTTCTCCCTGCAGTTTTGAGATAGAAATAGAAATATTAAGTTTGTCGGTCCTAACGTAACTAGATTCACTAAGTCACAATTGTCAAAGGCATACTAAAGGTTCAATTTCTGATTATTTATTGTATAAGGTAAATATAGAGGATTATATTGGGGGCTTTTCTAAAAAGTTAAAAGTATAGAAGATTATGTGGCTTTATCAAGTGCAAAAACGATCCAGAAATGTCCATTTACAACCCTAGGATTTTTCCATAGAATGAAATGGCCTATTATTGCCTTAATTGAAAGGGTCATGAATAATAATGTTGAGCTCTGCTCTGATTCGTCGTTTCTCAGAGCAGCTCATTTCAGTAGCTCTGTGTGTGCAAACGTACCTTATGTTTGAGCCTGTATCAGATTTTGAGAAATAATCAATTATTCTGAGATTGTTAATGAAAGTTTCTGAGTGGTAAGTTTCTGTTTTTTTTAGTATGGACCTGCAAAACGTAACTGTAACGTCAATAGTAGAACTTCAGCCTAAACGCTAGCATGTAGCATTAACTAGTATATAGCTCTAATTCAGCAGTCACAACTTTGTTTTTAACATATAATATGCTACAAACCATATTGTAATTCATTTTAATGTGTAAGTTAATGTTGGGGCGTACATCACGACTGTAACGGTACATTCACACGGGACAAAAGCTTTAACGCTTGACGAAAGGCTTGTCTGAAGCGTGGCCAACAGCCAATCACAGTGGTCGCAACACATGCTCTGGTCTTCCATTAACATAATTGATCCACAATTCAGTTCGGCAATGCATGCCTTCACCCATTAAAAATGAATGGGAAGCATAAATACTTAATATACGGCCCATGTGAATGTCTTTTGCATGCATGAGGTTTACATAAAAAGGACGAAAACAATCGTGTTTGAGGCTCACGATATGTCATTACCATGTACAAAACTCTTATTATTCATCTATGCCTATACAGTTTTACATTCTACAGCACCTTTAATAGGCTTTATGCCCAGCTGCACTACTTCCTGAACTTCAGCCAGCTCCTTGTCTCCTGTCTGCCATTATTGGACAAACTGATTAATCCATGTGTTATTGTTGTTGTGACTACTGAGGTCAGGCACACCTGGATTAATCAGTTTGTCCAATAATGGCAGACAGGAAACAAGGAGCTGGCTGAAGTTCAGGAAGTAGTGCAGCTGGGCATAAAGCCTATTACCCGACATCTTGTTTAGACATATTGCAAGTGCTCCTGTATAGCTCGTTGTAAAGCAAAGTGTTAACAGCACAAAAGGTCATGGGTTTGAACCCAGTGAACAAACATTGTAGTCAATCTGGATAAAAGTGTCTGCCAAATGCATACATGTATATACCAAAATATCTCTATGCAACTGTAAGGGCTCTATGACTTGTTCTTGGCTTTAATTTTTGAATTAGGTTATCGTTCACTTCCTGTTGTAATCATGTCCATTGTCTTTGTAGTTTTCTCACTGTTGCCCCACCCTAGTGTGTCTCTTTTTCCCTGATAACAATGTGTAATAGTCCATTGTTTCCTACTGTTATCAGATGTTATGTGTTACGTGCAGTTTTATGCGAGGGGCAACCTTCCGATCTCTCGGATGAAGCCCATATGGAGGTGACTTAAACTGCAATTCATTGACTGGCCACTAGAGGCTGGCTCCAAAAGGGAGTCAATTCCCATATTTTACAGCAGGAAATAATATGTTTACAACCTATAACAAAATGTATTTTTGGTCTATATAGCTAATTTTCCCCCTTATGTTAACTCTGAGGGGTGTGAATATTTTTGTAACTCATCTGTTTTAATTATGTAAAAATTTCTACATAATTAAGGGCACTGTCACTAGAATCGAGCGAGGCGGGCGTGGTTTCAGCAACCAGCCACCTCAGCTTCACCCATGTCCCATAAATTTGGACCACTTTGGATTTAAATTCATTCAAATCCTGTCTTTTTGCATCTTTTTATTGGACTGTGTGCTATAGCAACAAATGAGTTCTGCACAATGAAACTGATATAAAACTGGTGAAGATGCAAATCATTAAAATTTGACCACTCAGCTTCAAGGACAGAAACTATCAGTATTATAATGCGGTTAATGTAGACATGCTTAACAATTTAAGCATTTATGTAAAGCTGTTCTGACCTTAAGTGAGCACTTGCTCACATTCTTCTTGTCAGGGTAAACTCCCCGATACACCAAGAATGGTGAACTGAAGATCAACGCCACAATCCACACTCCCAAACTGACCACACGAGCCGCATATAATGTCCGTCTTTCCTTGGTAAACACTGGGCGCCACACGCAGATCGCTCGATCCACGCTGATGACAGCCAGATGAAAAACACTGCAGAACATGTTGGCATACTTGACAAAGGCATTAAACTTGCAGATAAAGAGTCCAAATGGCCAGTGGTCGAAGAAAATGTGTCTTATGAGCTGGGAAATTTGTACCAAGCAGAAGATCAGGTCAGCCACGGCAAGGTTGATCAACCACACATTGGTGACGATGGGTTTCATACGGATGCCGGCCACCCAGATGACCACAGAGTTTCCAGAGGTTCCTAAGAGAATAATGATGATGTAGACGACGATGTCCAATGTAGTTTTCCCATTGTAGGTTAGGACAGTTGTATTAAAGCTCATTCTACAAGCAAGCAAGATACAGTAAATCTATATAAAGATCCAGCCTTCTTAAACTTGTATGTTTTATAGGTTCATGCCGGTTTGTACATTATATATTAACCAAACATTGTTTATTGCATTGATTGTATAATGTTTTTTCAAAAATGTGAATTATAAACAAGCTGGTAATGATGTGATGATCTTACCTGTACACAGATGTTTGTTACTATTTAGCCAATAATGAATAATCCTGTTAATGTGTCTTTGTATTAATATATAATTGATACGGCAGTGTTCAATGTAGCAGCATCTTTTGTTGAGTCATCCAGCAATCTCTTTTCTAACAGGAAATGGGAGGAGAATGTGGCCAAGCATTATTATCATAATTATTATTTTATATACATTTACAAAATACCCTTGATATACGTTTACTTAGGCTATCTAGGCCCTGTTTTTTACACATCTAATTGAGGACTAACCCTAACCAAATACATCATTTTAACAATCAAGAACATTCAAACTGTTCCCTAAGGGAAATTTGTTTACAAAAGTTGACCTAAAATAAATGACAGATGTTCAGTGAAAAATCTCAACCCTGTAATTCAGAACAGGGCGACCTCTGGAGGTGAGGATTGAGACTGCAGATTTAAACATATAGATTTTTTTATACACAGCCAGGGTGTGATTAGGGGGGTGTTGGGGGGCAAAGAAGCCTTTAAAACAAGAAACGTGATGTGTTTTAAATTTTTTAATACTACTAACTTTAATTAGTGAAAATAGTTTGCATTGCTCTGTATCTGTAAAAAATATATAAATAAAAATTTGATCACCACCATAATGGGTCATACTATTGTGAATGCATCAATGCACAGGAGACTAAAGACTGAAAGTACTAGATATTGGTCTTGTCCATGCATCTGCGGTGTTGGCCACTTGCACACAACAGGAAGTGAACAAGAATGTCCCAAGACTTGAAAATGGTGAAGAGCAATGCCCTTAACGCACATTACACCGACACTATAGATATTTGATAAAATGCATCTAATTGGAAACATTGACTAAAATGTGTCGTTTGTTTAGTGATTACTGAAAAAACATTAACTTTTAAAAAGCTGCTTGCTCAGACATCACTTTTAAGTTTGAGATGGGGAACAAAAAAACTCAGAGTTGTCTCAAATGCATCACTGTAAGCAATCGAAAGAGACTTAAAGGTACAGTGTGTGAATTTTATGAGGATATATTAACATAAATAATAATATGGCTAAGAGTAATATAAAGTAATATAATATAGATTCAAAATATACAGTAATTCATTTATTTTTTCTTCCCAGTTTATAATAATGAAATATTTAAAGTTAAGTTATTGTCTTGAAGTATTAGAGTCTGCTGAAATATTCATAATTAAAACAGCACAAATCTCTGCATTTAAACATCATTTCTGACAACAACTAGGTTAAATAATAGTCAAAGCAAGTGTTTACCTGTAGCCTATGGAGTTATGTTGTTTACCATATTAAAGTTAGAAATGTTGTGCGTGCTGTCTCATGATCTTCAATTCATCAGTGAAATGGTTAGCATTAACTTCACTTTTCATTTTGACATATTGATAGAGTATGGTGTATCATACAAAATAGTGTTTTGTTTAATATATCTGAAAAGCATTGTATGAATTATAGCATTTATAAATTGTGAATTATAGCATTTAAATTGTTGTGTTCATGTACTATAATACAGAGAGAGAGAGAGAGAGAGAGAGAGAGAGAACAAGAAATATTTCAATTATTCAGTTCAGTAACCTTAAAAGTTCATTAAACAACACAAATCATGAAGGAATAGGGAGATATTATGCAAGGAACGTGAAATAGAGGAAAGAAAACATAAACACAAGGTCTTTGTTCCGCCTTTATGTGTCATGAGTTCTTGACATTTCTGTTAGGGGATTTCTGATTGTTTTGAAAAAGTAATAGAGGAAAAGTGAAAGAGATTAAGTAGTATGAGTCATTGAATTAAACTTTCAATTAATTGAGATCATTTGTCTTGTGTTAAAACAATAAAACATGATCATTTTAGCGGGGAATCATGCTAAGCACACTAACGTGTATGTTACACTATAAAATAATAACAAACAGTATAGGGGTGGTTTCCCAGACAAGGCCTACCCTAGTCCCAGACTAAAATGCATGTTTGAGCTTCCCTAATTTAAAAACATCTTGCACGGATATTTCCTATATTGGTGCAATGGTTTTGTCTCAAGATGCACACCACTGTTGTTTTTGTAAGGTATGTTTGTAAAAACGACTTAAATGTCCTAATATAACTAAGGCCTAGTCCTGGATTAACCTAAACCCTGTCCAGGAAACTGCCCCATTAACAAATAACAGTTATGTAACCTGTCTGTGTTGGCTTATCTTTAATTTTTATTGGGTTGTATTATTTGCAATTAATGTTTTCCCTGCTGTCCGCAACCTGAAAAATCCATCATGAAACAAGATAATAATAATAGCACATTTTGGAACTTAAGTAAAATTCACATGCATTCTATTCAACACTTTAAACAGTAGTATTTATGGGTGGTTTTCTAGAAATTGAGAATGGAAAGTGGAAGGAAATATATATTTTTTTAACCGACTTTCTCAGAAACCAAATTTTAGACACCATTTAAAATACTTATACTTTTTTGAGGAAGTGTTTCTGCTTGTTCTGCTTGTTACTCTTTTACAAGAAAATGCCGCTGTAAGTCTTTTGGCATTTAAATCCATTTGCAGACAGTTTCAGCAGCAACAAGATAGTGAAACAGATTTTGAGACCCAAACTTAACTTCTGGTAGACTATTGCAAAGAATCAATAACCACAGAGTCCTTCTAGAGTACATTATTTCTGATAACAAGCTAAATAAATAACCAGTAAATTCCCTAGTTCAAAATCATAGCTGAAGTGTATCAATCATTTATGTTAAACTGAGCTAACTTTACTGTGTAAAATGAATGTATACAAAATTAGCTGCGGATCCTTAAATTCTTGCCGGGCTGCCAAATCCACACAATGGTGATCCATGCTCACTGTATCCCCTCTTCTTTTGGAAACCAAAACATTTTTATTTTCCACTAGGTATTTCTTTTAAAAGTCCATTTAGGCACTAGCCAGACCAATAAAAAAGCCCAAACCAGAAGTAACTTCGGGCTTGGCATGTGCAACAAGCATCAGTTTTGCATGATAGAGCTGATGATTTCAAGCCCATAAGTTGTCAAAAGTCCGCCCAAATGCACAAAAAACACCCAAAATGTTCGATTACACAGACACACATGTGTTATTTTTAATTTATAGTATAGCCTATATTTTATTTCTTACTTCATATTCCATTTCTTACTTCATTATATAGACATGCGTGTGAGTCTATTTTAACTATTAAGAAGTTGTCTGTCACCCTAAGAAATGAAATACGGGAGTATCAGTATCTTAATACTTTTTGTTCAAATGAAACCCTTGGCAGTTGCCGACTTGCATCTACACTATACTGCCCTACAAATAGCGTATAATAGAAGTGCAGTCACTACGCAAACACTGAAACCGAGAAAACTGCCCTTAAAGTTTTTTACACCAGCAGGTCAAACATGTTACTGCAATTTTGGCACACACATTTCTCTGAAATGGGACAAAATTGAACCAGGAGACTTTGTCACAAGACACATCAGATCTCACAAAGCCCATTTCAACCCTAAATTTTGATTAAATTTATAGTTTCTGCGCTCTGGCTTTGTAGGGCAGTATAGGCCACTTATTTTTTTATAAAACAAAGGCTACGGATCAGCATGAACATTTTTCAGTGGTGCTTGAGATGGGGGATCGGCTTGGAGTGATAGAGATCTTACCTTTAAATGTAGAACAGAAACAGGCTGTTAGTGGTTAGTTCACCTCAAAATTAAAATTTTATCATAAATCACTTACCCATGTGTCTAAACCACCAAGTGTTTCGATTGTGTTCTTCCCGAACACATTCTTAGATATTTTTGACGAAATCGTAAGGCTTGTGACTGCACCATATAGACTGCAGTTGGATTTTCCTTTTTTAAGCCCAGATAATGTGCCATCATTAGTTCAATAATAATATTACGAAGCAACATTCAATGCACATTCACAAGAACTTGGTGGTTTAGAACAACACTGGGGTAAGTGAATTATGATGAAATTGAAATTTTGGGGTGAACTTACTCTTCATAGGATCCTGAAAATACAGCATTGGGGGTCAGTGCACACTTGGGTTTTTCTGTGTACAAATTAACTTATATAATGCAAATCTCAAAATGTTTTTCCACCTACCTAAACACATTTTTACCCGCACAATCAAATACAAACCAATAATTAAAGTTAAGTCAGAATCAAGTCAAACATCACAATTTATTAGCCACACTGTAAAAAAATTCCGTAGAAATTACAATGTTATTGCAGCTGGGTTGCCGGTAATTTACCGTAGATTTACATTTATGTTATTTACTGGCAAGAGTTTGTTCAAAGTTAAATAAATTTTAAATATTAACAAGTCTTTATCTTTACAGAATAAAACTATACAATTACAGCCTCATGCAAAGCATTCTGGGAACCAGAAATCATCATCAACCTTTTTCTGTTTTTTGCTTCAGATTTTGTTTCCCAGAATGTTTTGCTTGATGCTGTTTTTTTTGTTTTATTCTGTAAAGATAAAGACTTGTAAATGTTTAATGTTCATTTAACTTTGAACAAACTCTTGCCAGTAAATAACATAAATGTAAATCTACAGTAAATTACCGGCAACCCAGCTGCAATTTCTACGGAATTTTTTTACAGTGCAGGTAAGGAGATCATAATTCAGAATTCAATTAACAATCCAACTCAGATATGAAGCATTAATCAATAAACAGTTGTAATGAAACAAAAACATTGCATACCTGGCAAAAAGAGGAAGATCTGGCTACAGAATAGTAAATAAAGTAAAATAAAAATACATGATGTTGTATTCAAAGACACAACATCATGGGGTCTACTTCTAAATATAGAAAACCCACATGAACCCTTTCTTTACAATCTTTCCTTAAATATGCAGAGAGAACAAAGCATTGTAATAATTCCTATTAATAATAGGAATTTGGTACTGATTGTAAACATATAGGGGCTGTAACTTATCTACATACAGTGGGTGATTGGTTTACAGGTCTAAGGTGGGAGTTGTCTCCCAACATTAAGTGAAGTTTACTTACTTTATTGTTACACTTTAACATTGAATTATGTTGTCATATGACTGTACCACTTACACTGAGACATTTCAAATGATATCAAACAAGACCAGATTCAAAGATTAAAGATGCTTTGGGCTGAGACAATGAGGAGAGGGGGAGACGAGAAACAGATTTAATCTTGGTGAGGTGTGAGACTTCTGTCTCCACGAAGTGGGGTAGCTGTCTCAGGGGGAAGACGTAAACTCATAGAGTATTTTTTAATGTTGATTCAACAGAAATGAAATGGTTCCCTCTGTATTCAGTCATTTGGTGTCAGTTTTACAGCTGCGTTTTGTCAGGATTTGACAGAATCAGCATAAGGACAATAAATGTATATGTTAATCAATGATAATATTTTGAAGAAATATTGTAAAATACAGAAAAGAAAGTAATAAATAAAATCTAAAGTCTAGAAAGCAAACATACAAAATCAAGTGATTATACATTGATCTGAACATATGGGTAGCATTATTAAATAACAGTACAGAAATTGCCAAAATTCAAAATAGATAAAGCAAAAAAATCATTAATATTCAATGAGCATCTGCAGGATCAAATATGATGACTAATATAGTTATAGTCAATTAATAGTATTTGTTCCTGACATTTACAGTAAGACATATCTGCAAAAAGTATCAGGTCTTGCTTGGAAATGTTAGATTCTATTTCAGAATTGATGGTGTGAATGATGTAAAAGATATGAGAACTGTATGAGTGAAAAAGCTCACAGAAGGAAGCATGAAAATAAATCTTTCAGGTTTCATTGACACTTAGTTCATATCACACTCCGCATTTAACCACAACCACAAAAAGTTTAAAGCACAGTCAACAAAAAGTCTTTGAAACATTTTTTAAAGTAAAAGAAATGATAATAAAGTTTAAGTTTATAGTTCCTTCAAACATGAAAAGGTTTTTTAAACATTTGTCCCACCCTCGACTATATTTCGAACTATGCTTTTAGTCTTTGGAATGGAGTTTGAGTTTTCTTCAATGGTGCCCTCTTGAGACTGCACTGTCTGGCCATCTTCCATCAGCGCCCTGCGATAAATCCCAGACAGACTTTGCCCGAAGCGTCGCCTAACATCCACTCCCATGCAGAAGTACAGAAAAGGATTTACACAGCTGTTGAAATACGCCAGGCCTTTGGCTATGGGCAGGCCAATTTTGACTGCGTGGCTCTTTTTGTTCACCATTTTGGCGAGCAGCAGGCAATGGTAGGGAGCCCAACATACGAAAAACGCACAGACCAATCCGGCGAGAATACGGAGAGGCCGAGATTTACCGGAAAGCCTTGTTCTTCGTATTCCAATACCTGCTAGTATGTAGCAGCAGAGAATAACCAGGAAAGGTAAGAGAAAGCCACATAAGAAACGAATGCTGTACAATGCGTTTTTTGCTGTATTGTCATTCTTTGATGATTCTTTTACCTGCAAGATTTTGAAGTAGGAAAATCAGACATGGCAGTGATCCACATTTACAATTCATATAGGGGTATTCATATAGGGAAACTTATTTGCTCTGCACATACCACAGGGTACACAATTATTTATTTTTATGCAACATGTGCAATATAAATGTATATTACCTCCAGTGAGCACTTGCTCAAGTTGTTATCGCCAAGGTAGACCTCCCGATAAACGAAGTATGGCGAACTGAAGATCATCGCCACAATCCAGACCCCTAAACTGACCACACGAGCAGCGCATAGCGTCCGTCTTTCCCTGGTGAAGACTGGGCGCCACACGCAAAGCACTCGATCCACACTGATGACGGCCAGAAGAAAAACACTGCAGAACATGTTGGCGTACTTGAAGAAGCCATTAAACTTGCAGAGAAAGACTCCAAAGGGCCAGTGGTCAAAGAAGAGTTTCTTGAGAAGCGATGTGACGCGTGTAAAGCAGAAGATCAGGTCGGCCACAGCAAGGTTTACCAGCCATACGTTGGTGACGTTGTGCTTCAGACGAAATCCGGCCACCCAGATGACCACGGAGTTCCCAGTGACACCCAGTACAATGGTGATGGTGTAAAGGACAACAGTAACATTATCCATGATTGCATCAATGTCCACTGTCGTCTTCTCATAATGAGTTGAAACTTAATGATTGGAGGTCATTCTACAATTTAAGATAAAAAAGATGCGAATGAAGATAAAAAATGAATGAAGATAAAAAAGAAACGTAATGTAAAGCCCCTATAATAATAACAACACATATAGGCCTGTTGTTTAGCATTCCTTGAATTGTGAGTGTAAACTTGTTTTTATAAAACTTTAAATAGTAGCTTAAATTGGCTTGAATAACAAAGTTGTTTAAACTTTAAAGAAATGAAGAAAATAAGCATTGCATGAATAAACAAAGTAACGTTGGCTTAGTCTCGTGTAGCCAACCTAACATTCTGTGGGCGTGATGTCTGAGGCTGAGACTAATGTTGGCTTAATGTGTAAACAATTGTTGGGGCATCTCAAAAATCTTCCTTCATCAGGTTGTCTCACTTTTTTACACCGCACATACACTGTAAAAAAGGATGTGTTAAAAACAACACAATCAGTGTTAGTTTTGGGATGACACATAATGTGTAAAAATGAACACATCCTTTTTTTAGAGTGTAAGAACCTGATGTATAAAAACATGAAAAAGACAGGGAACAAATTTGAAAATAATATACTGTATAACCCTATACAGGGATGTGTGTTATTGTATAGCTAAAGTCATATTTTGTGATATACTTTTTCTTTCTACATAAAATCATTCTACACAAATAACATTCTGTGAAAATATAACCATGGTACTTTTAATATTGACGTAAAATTAAAGCGATGAAATCAAATTTTAATGCTCCAAATCTCAAAATTAGATTATGAGACTTTAGTCTGGATTTCACAGACAGGGTCACATTTAACTATTACTGCTTAGGCATTTGCAAATCATGTGGTTGTGCAAACCTGTAAGGCCGTCAATTGTTTAACCTAATTTCTTAAGTTAAAGTTACATAACAATATTGTTGACATTTTTTACAACGTATATTTTGTGTTTGTGTTGAAATCATTTTTAGCAAAAATAGGATGGCATCATGCACTTTGACTTGATCAGTGGAAACACAAACCTCAACCACACTGTAACCATTTTAAGGTGGTTACACCTATAAACGAAAGGTCGCCGGCTGCCTTAAATGTAAGTTAAAAAATTGAAGATTTGTTGTTTCAACTCACAGGTAGTTGACGTGTTACATTGAGTTTAACTGTTTAATATCTAAAACTTGCAATTGATTTTTTTACTTAGTAACTACACTCAAAAATTTTTTTGTTCAACCAACATAATGGAATTAAGGAAAACTTTTCCACGAAATTAGATTAGGCTTGTACAACAAGAATACAATAAGTTAATATAAACAAATAATCTTTTGTTGCACCAACTTAATAAATATATTTATATTGGTCATAAAAATATCTTGTTCAATAAACTAAATTCAGTTAAGGAAAACTGTTCCACGCAATTATTTCTGGTCTGTTCAACAAAAACAAAACAAGTTAACAACTCAACCACAGAAGCGCCACTCTTCTGCACGATGGTAACCAAACAATTTGTACAAATATAACACAAAATCTTCTAAATCAATAAGATAAATCAACATTAAACACTATAAAGTCTTTCGTTTTACCTAAAAATGCATAAAATAACACTTAATTAAAAAAATTACTCTCCAAAGGCAGTTGCATGCAAAGCATGCTGGGAAATACAGATTCACGGCCCAGTAAGTAGCCTAATAGCAACAAAAATCATTAATGTGGTCCCAATATAAAATTATTGAGTTCATGTAATTTTTTTTTAATTTAAGCAGATTGAACATTATAAAAATAGGTTGAGACAAAAAAAAATTGTGTTGTATTAACTTGTTTCATTTAAGTAAATTAGACAAGGTGCAAAAAAATTTTTTTTGAGTGTATGTTTTGCAGTGCATGGTGACAATCATAAAAAAATCATTCATTAAAAAACAACTTTACATACAACAGATAACGTCATACAGAGACATAAACAAATGCATATATAAAGAAAGCAACACTAAAACAGTAATCTGTAAAAAAAATACTACCCACCAAAATGAACATACCACAGAGCATGATGGGAACTTTCAAAATGTTTGTACATGGAATTTACCAAGACTTCGTGTTTTTAACCTTTTCAAGGGATGGTTTAAAATGTCACAACTGTCCCTCTGCTGTGAGGTTTTTTTTAAACGGCAATTTTTAATGGACTTGTTTATGGCGACACGTCGAGCACACGTGTTTATGGCGACACGAAAGACACAGTCAGCAGTATCTTTCTCATTCAACACATTGTAAGTTATTTGAGTATTGTTTTTGTTTCATGAAAATATTATTACATTGGTTCTTACGCACTAGGTGGAGACATGAGCTTATCAAATTATTTGCTTTTTATTTAAAACATACCAAAAGTATGCACAAACACATTACAAACTTTTATAAACATTAACTAAGCGGATTATGTCGTATTCTGTACTGTATTTTTGTAATAATATATAGTAGCAGAATACATAAATCAGCTAAAGCAGCATATTTTTATCAGCATAATATTAGTTGTTTTTAACAATTATTGTATTTATTGTGTACTGGCAGTTTCTATGAAAGATTTTACTGGATGGATTTGTAAATACTAGGGCCGGGACTTTAACGCGTTAATTAAGATTAATTAATTACACAAAAAATAACGCGTTAAACATTTTAACGCATTTTAATCGCACTTATTAACGGAGTCATTCGTAAATGCTGCAGACCCTGTTTTAGTTCGAGAACTCCGGAGTTGTGCTGCAGTTTAAATAAAAGTAGACGGAACCTAAACGAACAGCTGATTTTAACGGGACAACGCATCAGTTTCAAAGTAAAAATTATTTATTCTGGTAAATGGAGGTTTGCAACGGAGGTTTTGCCCAATAAACATCTACCAACAAACTACAGATTATTTTAACATGTATCCTAATGTCTGTTATATGTTAATGTTTGAGTATTGCTGGGTTTAAATATTGTTGTAATGTTGTTTTGTTTCAATTTAATTAGCTTATTGCGAGTTTAATTTAAGTTTTGTTTGCTACTTTAAAATTAATTTCGTTTCAAATAATTTGTCTACTAATTATAAACAATGTTTTGTTGTTAGGTTTTGTGAATATAAATTAAAAAGAACATTAAAAGCAACACCGTGCATCTCATTGATGCATATGCTACCGAATGCCAAAACATGCAATGAGTAGCCTATATCACTTAAAAATCAGCTTGGCAGTCCCCAGAAATTACATTTACACGCGCATTTAGAGCATATAGCAGCACGTTTGATTTGCGGTGTGCTTAAGACTTTCAAAAATCAACTTCATATTAATTTTAATAGGCTACTTTGACGGAGGACACGCACAGAGAATAGCGACGGCAGGTAAAGGAAAAAAGTTAAATGGTGTTTTTCTGACGAATAGAGTCAGTTTGTAAGAACATTTTTAAATGGACTATAAGATCATCAATATGAACTCTGAACAATGAACTATTATAAACATAACAGCAAGAAAACCTGAAGAGGATCTTGCAACATTAAAGAAACAAGCATTTATGTAGGCTAAAGCTATATATCACCTCTTATTTTTTAATTTTGTTAAGTTTCAATGGTAAGACTAAAAGCGCGTACATTACGCAGCGCTTTTCACATCTGAATCCCACTTAAGAAAACTATAAACGATGTGCAACTTAAAAATGTGCATAATATATTTTTTATATTTTAATTTTAATATAGGCTATATAGTATATTATGTTTTGTTGTTTTTATACGTGAGGTGGGGGATCCGCGCAAATAGGTACCGGAACACAGACAGTCAAAACAACACAGTGTTGATTCTGGGACAACAAACTGCGTCATCCTGGAATCCACCCATCTCTGTGTTATTATTGAAACAACACATTTTGTGTTACTTTTAACACAACATGTTTTATACTTGAACACAAAATCAACACAAAATGACACATAATGTCTTAAAATTACACATAATGTGTTAAAAGCTTACCGCACAATGATGTGTATAAAATTAACACATCATTTCTAAGAGTGTATACTAAAAATCCATGTAAAAAAATTACTTCTTAATGTTCTCAGGTCAAATATTTATATGTGATTAAAATGCGATTAATTTAGATTAATTAATTACAAAGCCTCTAATTAATTAGATTAATTTTTTTAATCGAGTCCCGGCCCTAGTAAATACAGATCATGAGTGCATGTGCGCAACATACACATTCAGTTCTTGTGCAGGGTTAAAGCAAATGTTTTGTAGATATTTATTGCATTTGTATGTATTAGCTATTATGGCAACCCCTAACTGCACAAATCATGTCGGTCTTCCTTCTTATTATTTAATAATAAACATTAAACAGCCAGTCAAAACGGCACACTTGTGTTTTTCGCAATAGACTACCATTAGATTTAGTGGCTCACCGGAAGTCATAAACAAGAAAGCTCAAAGATGGCGGTGCCCACATTTACCTCAAAAACAGGTGGATAGAGCATTGCGTTAGCAGCGCAAAAAGTAATGGGTTCAAACCCAAGGAACGCACATACACTCTTAAAAATTAAGGTCTAAGGATGTGTTCATTTTTAATACATTGTTTTGTGTTATCCTATTTAGCACATTATGTGTCCTTTCATGTTCCAAAAATAACACAGAGATGTTTTAAGTTAAGGACAGCGTTTTCTTCGGATGTTAAAGGTTCATTGATTCAAAAAAAAAAAAAAAAAACGTGGCATTGTAAAGGAGTTTTGGATAAAAGCATCTGTGTTAATGCAAAAAATCTTTATAAAAGCATACACACCGATTAAAGTATAAACCTTTATTTTTAAGAGTGTATATTTTCTTGACTTGCTACTGTATCAGAAATGTTTTGTATCTTTTCATGTGACAATAGCCATTCAGTTCTTACTCAGAGACTGTTTCAAAAATATCTGTCTGGAAAAAGCTATGAACCTTTCACCTTCAACAAAATACAGAAGTTGAACAAAAGCTGCATTTTTGGTGCTACACATCTGCATCTTAAAAACATCAAATCTTTGTCCACCTGATTCAAGAATTTATTTTACTTTTATTAATCTAACAATAATAATCCAATGCTCAGAGTCACAGAGACACTGTAACATTTTATAAACTATAGCATCCATAAAAATAACTACTGCTGTTTAGTGAGCACCTTAAGTGTGTTCAAAGTTTAGTTGCCATGCGAGTTTTGCAAGCCACAGTGCACATTTAAATAAACATGATGTAAGCAGTTGTCTGGCAACCAAGAGGTACCATTATGAAAAAGAGGTAGTTTACTTACTTCAAAGCAATATACTGGATCACATATGGATTTTTCATTACTCTGCTGACTCATACGGTCACTATATCTTATTTAAGTATTATGGTCAGGGATTGTCCAACCGTGCGTACATTTTGATCAATACTTTTTGCAAGAAATATTCAAATAACATATTGTTAACCCTGCCTTGTAAAATCAAATGTCTGGTGGTTTTTGCTGATAATGTTAAAACAGCAGAAGCAAGCAGAAAAACACACAAATAAGGAAGGCGAAAACAAAAACATGACAACTGACAGATAAAATTTAACAATGGAACATAGACGAATAGCTCTTTATTTATTTATTTATTATCAATCACATTGTGTGAGTATTAAATGCATATCTATATATGTTGATTGTTGTTTAGGACACAGCTTCAGTAAAGTGTTGATTCAGTGAAAAATGAAAATAATAGTTCCTACCTGAACACACTGAATGATTATGAGTCTCGGAGAAATCACAACTGCATCATGATTTGTGAATGTGTCCAGAATAGATGTTTGAATATTGTGTTGTCATAAAAGTGTGACCGCTTCATTCACTCTCTCTGTCTCTGTCTCTCTCTGTCTCTCTCTGTCTCTCTCTCTCTCTCTCTCTCTCTCTCTCTCTCTCTCTCTAATTCTCTATCTGGTCATTAAGTGTCCTCGATACAGACAAAAACGGGGGGACAGGAAGAGAGGGAGGAGACATGTGAACGTGTGAACAAACTCTTATGTGAGTGTTGGTGGTTGAAAGTGTGGTCTTCTAGGCAAAACCCAAAAACCCACTTTTCCATATCTGAATTGTTTTCTTATCTGGTTCTTGTAAATATGCTTTTTTTATGGTTTGTTTATATTTACCTACTTCATGGAACAACTCGTTAACATTTACAAACTAATGGCATAATAAGTTTGTTTCATAAATATTCACTGATATGTTTTGAATCAATTAAAAGTATTTTCTGCCGATATAAACATGACTAGGTTTAAATGGCCTCATAGAAACTCGTTTAAACTGACAGATGTGATGTGCTTAAAATGTTTACTTGTGCTGCCACCTAGTGCTGGGTAACAGTATTGCAAAAATTTTCATTTTTGGGTGAACTATCCCTTTAAGCTATTATATCTTAAAGCGATAGTTCACCCAAAAATGAAAATTCTGTCACCATTTACTCACTCTCATGTTGTTACAAACCTGTATACATTTCTTTGTTCTGGTGAACACAAAGGAAGATATTTTGAGAAATGTTTGTAACCAAACCATTAGAAAGTAACACAAAACAAATATTTAATCAAATTATTTGATTTATTCGAAAGTATAGGTTTATAACACAAATGTGAATTATGTTAAAGTTTTACAAGGAAACAAAGTGAAAGTATGAGCTTCTTTTATGATACATAAGGGTAGTGTAATATTTGGATGACAAGTTTAATAAGTCAAATAATAAAAAAAACTCATACGTGAAAATACACATTAAAATGCATAAAAGTCAAAATGATTACAATTCTCAGGGGTATTCCACTCTAGAAGGAGGAAGAAATGTTTTCCTGTATTTCTGATGTTTTGAAACAGTAAATTTTTACAGAATGGTTCCTTTTTTATTACAAACTTGCGACTGAGAGGATATTTGACCGCATAAAGATTTCACATCAAGCACTAAATAACAGAAACAAGTCGGTAAAGTATTTGTTTAAACAATTACATGTTTATTCGAGATCTAGACAGCATGGTTGGACCAAAAGTCTTGATAATCATCATGTGGATAATGACAGGTGAGTGATTTGTCATGCAGTAATAGTTAATTGGTCATAAACTGGTTTTAAACTTTACCTTATGAATGTGATTGGAAAATAGTTTGGAATTGAAAAAGGGCATACAGAAGATCAATGCTGAAATTCACTGTAGATTTCATGAAGGTTTTATATTGAAAACTTATTTTTACATTTGATGATCCTGGGTTTTATTAATAAGGGTGCTTTAACTTTACCCTTTTAATCTGCTGTTGGCCATAAACACCGTCCTGCTTTGACATGTTTTAGCGTTGTTGATTAACATTAAAGGAAAACACCACTGTTTTTCAATATTTTATTATGTTCTTAACTCAACTTAGACAAATTAATACATATCTATCTTTTTTCAATGCGTGCACTTAATCTTTGTACAACGTGGCCTGAATGTGTTAGCATTTAGCCTAGCCCCATTCATTCCTTAGGATCCAAACAGGGAAGAATTTAGAAGCCACCAAACACTTCCATGTTTTCCCTATTTAAAGACTGTTACATGAGTAGTTACACGAGTAAGTATGGTGGCACAAAATAAAACGTGACTTTTTACGCAGATAAAAATCAGAACTATATTGTATGGGGGGGAAAGCACTTAGTTTGCAGCTAGGCTAAATGCTAACTCATTTACGACGCGTTGTACAAAGATTAAGTGCACGCCTTAAAAATAGGTATGTATTAATTTGTCTAAGTTGAGGTAAGAACAAAGTAAAATATTGAAAAACGGTGGTGTTTTTCTTTAAACTACAAAAGATGACCGGTGTGTTTGTGTGTGTGTGTGTGTGTGTGTGCAGGTGCTGTAAGCAACAAGTGGGAAATTAAAATGCCTCCACATATTGATGCAATAAGTGGTTTCTGTGTTGAAATCCCCTGCAAGTTTGATATTCCAGAGTCATTTAAAAAGCACCTGAACAAATCTGTTGAAGCAATATGGAGGAAAACCGAGGCAACCATTGGACAAGTTGTGTTTAGTTCAAAAAGCATGACGTCTGTCCTCAAAGGCACAGTAACCGGAAACCTCTTAAGCAAAAATTGCACAACTGTGTTTCAAAATTTTCCTGTTGGATTCAATGATACTTATTTCTTCAGACTTCATGGCCCCGAACCCATGATATACACATTTACGGAAGGCGTGTACATCAACGCACATGCAGGTAAAGGCTTTCTTCTGAAAGGATTTAAAGTAAAAGTATAATGCAATGTGCTTCTAATCCTATTAAATAAAATAGAAGGGTGAATTGTAATAGTTGTTCCAGTAAGAATATATTATAAAACTATTTGCATCTAGTTTAAAGGAGGTGTATGTAACATTGACATAATTATTGGAGACATTTAGGTTTTGTCCCCGCCCCCCTCTCGGGTTGCCAGACATTTACAGGAGCACAACTGATGATCATTTTTATGTTTGCAATGTTCTTTGTTGTCTGCAAAGCCGCTATGGATTTTTATAACACAATCTTCGGCTCATTTCGGAGATTTCATCCACTGGAGGTCACACTTATGTGTGGTCTCATTTAAGCAACCGTGATAGCTGTCAACTGTAATCTGTTTAAATACGTTATTGGGTAAATTGGCAGTGGGCACAGACCAAAACAAAAAAAGACAGAAGGCTCATTTTAAAAAAGAAAATAAAAGAAACAGATATGTGAACATTTCTTAAATATCTACAAATATATTATAGTATTTTTATCAGTTAAATTCTACATAAAGCTCCTTTAATTAAAGAGGAAAAAGTCCAACGTAAAAGTGATGAAGGCAATAATAAAACAGCCAGGACTGTGTTAATTCATGCGCAATTTGGATTTCCTGATGACACCGTTCTTGAGTCATTCTGAGTTTGTCATATATTACTGTATGCAGTTATTTACATTTTTAAGTATTGTACAAACAATACATTTATCACACAGTAATGGTTGTAACTCTCCTCCAAGGCTTACTCGCTCCTAATCTGAGCCTTAATACTGATGTACTGGATGTTCGAGAGGGCAACAATTTAACATTGACTTGCTCTATAATAATGTCATGCCCCTCACAGCAGCCTACGATGAACTGGAGTGTAATACTGGGACAACTAATACATCCAACCATACAGGTAAACTATAACAGAAAAGAGTATCTATGAATGCAGGATTGTGAGTGAATTGTGGGTGTGTGGTGTTGACAAAAGTGCAATCAGCAGTGAGGAGGTGGTGGAGAAGGACAGAGGATCATTCAAAATTTGAGTTCGGAGCAGGCCACCTTTTAAAGACCGACATTTTCTTATGTCATAGTCCAATCTAATACTTCTTTAAAGGCGGGGTGCATGATCTCTGAAAGCCAATGATGATTGTAGAAGACATGCTCTTTACTGCTGATTGGCTACAAGTGTGTTTTGGTACCTGGCCCGACTCCTTTTGTGTTTTTCAAAAGTCATGCACCCCGCCTTTAACTTATCATCCTTTTCTCTCCTGTTCTTCTGAACCTTCGCATTATTATTCTTTGAAATTTACATTTTAATTCTTTTTCTTCAGGTGGATGAATTTGGACAGTCAGTGTTGGTTTCCTCTCAGATGTTCAATGCAACACCTTTAAATGACCGACTTAAAGTGTCCTGCTCTCTTGTGTACATCTTGAAAGGTGTCAGAACATCAGTCGAGACCAGCATTACTCTAAAAGTGTTGCGTAAGTGAAGAAAATAAGAAAATCCAGATTTAGAAGGTGTCCAGCAGCAGATTTTTTTAAAAAGCAAATTTTTTGCACATATAAGATTAAGGTTTGAACTTACTATAAACATTATTTTTAGAGGATTTAAAAATATTTCCTATATAATTTTTTTAATTTTTTAGATTTTCATTATCAAAAATGATCATTACCGCAACATGATATTACATTAAAAATATGCATTAACAAACTCATGTTTCGGTAATGAGAACTAAAAAGTTGTCTAGGTACTATGACAAACAAAATTTCAACTTTTATCTGTCGAGAAAAAATAAGAACTGCTTACCTGGTAGTCATCTTGAGTGTCACAGTCAATTATGTCCCTTCCAACAACTTTTTATTGTGAAAATGTTAGTTCCTTGAGGGCTTAAAAAATGTTTGAAAATTGTTGCGGAGGATGAGAAAATTGGTCTTGGACACATTTTTATTCCTTATTATTGTCTCTACATTTACCAATGATCACCAAATACCACATGTTTCTTTACTGTAAATGTTTATAGTATAACATGCACTGAAGCTTTTTATTTTTTTTAGATTTTTTTAATTATAAATATTTCCATGTCAAAGAACAAAAATCCAGTCATGGACACATTGCGGTAATGAAAATGTTTCCCTTAAATGTGGAAAAAACAACAAAATTGGTTTGTATGATGTCATTTGAAATCATGTGCAAAATAGTACATGAAGAGATGTTTGGAACTGTATGCTTCTTATTTTGATTCTCTTACTTTGCATTTACTTCTTTTATCAAAATGTTTCATGACACCTCATAAGTCTAATTTCGCGAGAATCACCCAATCATATATCATAATATTTACAATTTATTAATATATTTCTATTATTTTATGAGAATATCAAAGCTCTTTGAGTGTGAACTTCATTGTAATCCATATTTAAATCCTGTTCCTGTATAATAGTCTAGTTAACATGTTATTTTGTTAAAGGACAAATTAAATAGTTACTTATTTTAAAATACCAACATAAAAGTTTTGGAAAATACTGAAATGCTCAATCTCTCTTTCAGATGCCCCCAAAAACACCATAGCCATGGCAAGTCCATCCGGGCCAGTGTATGAAGGCAACATGGTAACAATGAGCTGCCAGAGTGATGCCAACCCTGCTGTCCAGCGTTATGAGTGGTTTAGAGAGAAAGAAAATGGGACATTAGTGTTAAAGGCACATGGACCGATTCTGACAATGACTGTGAGCAGTAATGCTCTGGGTCGGTATGTTTGCAAGGCCTACAATATTTATGGGACCGACCAATCGACGGCTGTTGCTGTGGAGCTAAAAAGTAAGATATTTTTTCTTACATACACTTTTAAAAGTACACATTTGCCCCTAAAGAGTTCATATTAGTACCTCAGATGTACATATTGGTACTAAAGAGTGTAAAATAGTACCTCAAAGGTACAAAGTGTTACCAAATGCACGATGGTACATAAATGGTACATATTTGGGTATTTTTTTAAGGACTTTTCCCAGTGATAGTTTGGGACCATATATGACAATTTTTTTCTGACATTGTGCATACTAGTTTAGGTGTATAAAGGACCAAGTATGGGCAAAGAAACCTTGACTCATTACCAAATGTAAGACATATGACAAATCATGAGCAATGGGGAATATTAGCCACCTTGGTAGGCAGAAAATATCCATTGAAAATCCAAATATCCATTAAAATAAAATGAAATATTCAGATAAATAATAATAATAAAGTAAGCTACCTTTTGAAATATTAATCAGTGAAAATAATTTATTTGTAAGATCTAACATATTATCACCATTCTGTAGTTTCTGTCATTTGACATTGCTATGATTCATTAAAGCAAACCTTGAAATATTTTCTAAAGTCAACATAAAGACCGCATGCCTTTTAAACTAGACTGTTTAATTCATTACCTTGGCACTTATTTGTCACTGAACCGGAATCAGTACAGTGCAGTGATTTATCGTCTGTACGCTTCACTAAAGATGTAAAGTGATTCATAGACAAACTGGAAGAAACTGTCTGTGGAAATGGCTGTAGATCACAGGGTAATAGCCAAAGCACACAGTCAGTGTAAACAAGCAATTAAATACAGTAGGAAACCACATCAAAATGCATCCGTATAAGAGTGCCAGTGAGCAAGCTGATGTGTATAAACTTCCTAACCTCCACAGTGTTCAGACTGTCAACATTTGATGTAATGTAAACATGTTTTATTTCATGTGAACTTGAATGATGTGCCCCTGGACCACAAAACCAGTCATAAGGGTCATTTTTTGAAATTGACATTTATAAATCATAAACAAGCTTTTTCATTAATGTATGGTTTGTTAGGATTGGACAATATTCGGCGGAAAAAATCAAGTATTGAGAAAATCGTTTTTAAAGTTGTCCAAATGAAGTCCTTACAGACACATATTACTAATGATAAATACATTTTCATATATTTACGGTAGGAAATTTATTAAATATCTTCATGAAACATTTACGTAATATCGTAATGATATAGCAAAAAAAAAATTCTCATTTTGACCCATAGAATTAATTTTTATCTATTGCTTCAAATATACCCGTACGACTTGTGACTGGTTTTGTGGTCCAGGGTCAAATGGTGTTAAATCATTTGAATAGTGACCAAAACCCAAGCAACAACTTGTCCTTTATCTTTGTCTGTTTAAGGTTGCCACTGTACCATTGCACCCTACATCATGTGTGGAGTCCTCGCTTGTTTCTTAATTTTCATTACTGCAGTGGATTGGGTCAAATACAAACGGTGAGTTCTGGAAAAGTGACAGAGCAAAATGCATAAAGACAAGGGTTTGCCGAGAACGATTCGGATAAAGGAGACCAACTCAATATACAACTACTAAAATGATTGAATGAACAAAAACTTTTTGAAAATATGTGACCATGGACCACAAAACCAGTCATAAGTCGTACGGGTATATTTGTAGCAATAGCCCAAAAAACATTGTATGGGTCAAAATTATCCTTTTTTTTTTTTTAAAGGGCACCTATTACGCAAAATCCACTTTTACAAGGTGTTTGGACATAACGTTTGTTGGCAGTGTGTGAACACAACCACCCTACGATGAAGAAAATCCACCCGCTCCTTGTTTTTACCTCTATTAAAAAAAGCAGTCTCGTTAGAAATGCCGTTTTGATTCTTTTATTAATGTGAGGTCACACTGATAAAGCCCCGCCCACTTACATTCATGCATTATCATAGTTTCCATCCTCAGTGAGTTGTACTCTGTCCACTATACTATTTTGTCAGACTGTATTCATCAGATCTATTTGAACAAAGCGCTCACTGTCTGTTTGTAAATAAGTGAGGAGCTGTAGCTCATTTATATTTAAAGGTACAAACATGAACACATTCTGGGCATATCTGAGACCTATAATAGGTGCCATTTAAAGCTAAAATCATTAGGATATTAAGTAAAGATCATGTTCCACAATCATATTGTATATATTTCCTATTGTAAATATATAAGAAAATTAATTTATCATTAGTAATGTGTTGCTAAGGACTTCATTTGGACAACTACAAAGGGGATTTTCTCAATATTTAGATTTTTTGCACCCTCAAATTCCAGATTTTTAAATAGTAGGCCCAATATTGTCCAACCATACATTATTGGAAAGCTTATTTATTCAGCTTTCATGTGATTTATAATTACATAATTACCCTTATGACTGTTTTGTGGTCCAGGGTCTCATATTGGCTTGTTTTGTGTGTACTGACTCAATCAAATGTGATTTCATAACATGTTACTTTCAACCCTTTATGAACATTAAACAAATTTGTATTTTGTTGTTTTTCAGCTTGTTGAAGAGACTTAAGGTAAGTACAACACTACTGGACATTTCATAATTTATCCCATAATGACTGATATAGTGAATGATTTAAAGAACTAGAACTCATTACAAATACAAAATGTAGAAAGTTTTATTAAATGACATCATTTATATATATATATATATATATATATATATATATATACACACACACACACATATATACAAATGACTAAAAGCTTAAAGAAACCCCATTTTGCAACATAAACAGTAGCCTCAGCTAACATTCGTGAGAATTAAACACACATCCCCAAAAACCTCACCACATCAACCACAAAATAACTGATGTGACCGGAACTATGACATTTGTTTTTCATCCTTTTACTGACCAATAAACGACTCATCATTGATTTTTATTAATGACACCTGCTTCATCACACATGAGAAGATTAAAGAGTCACCGGTGAGGCTCTGTAATGACTTTTGATCTCAAACCGTGAGAGAGTTTTTTTTAAACGTGACAGAATAAAAGTGTTATTTGTTGTGACACCTAGTGGTGCAGATGAAGCATTACTTAAGAGAAAATTTTGCAACTGTAAGAATGCACTTTTCATTTTTTTGCAAACAAAAAACACGTGCATCAAGGCTTACTGAGATAAAGCAGTAAAAGTTAAAATACTTTCATTAGATTCTAACACCAAATGTTAGTTCCTGATGCTATTGATTTTAAATTTATGTTTTTGCATTTAATGGTGTAGAAGACATGGTGTCAAAACCACATAAGGTTTCTTCATCAAAAACGCAATTCATGTCAAATATTTGTAATTTTCCAAAACTTAAAAAGGGTAATTACTTTGATTTTGGTCTTTTATGCTTTTAGCAGGTTGAAGATATGAGAGAATCCATGACATATACCACCCTCCAAAGGACCAATGACACCACAGTTTACAATGAAATACAGGTCATCTCTAATCTATTCATTTGATCAACGGCTAAAGCATTTTATTACAAGATGACATACAATAGCCTTTGTTTTTAAATATTTGTACATCCTGTGTTTCATCATTGCGAATTTCCCTGGAAACGTTTAGCTTTTCATTTACTACAAGGAAATTTTTGTGACTAGCTATCTTTAAATCAAAGTTCCCTGAGACAGGAAATATGCTAAATATTCTTAGAATAGAGGAGCTTTGTAAGCAAAAAAAAACAGATCTACAAGATTCAGATTTTTATATACGTATAGCTTTGAAGCATGTGCCAGCTGGGGCAAAATTTGCCCTGATTTCGCAGAAATGGAGGTATCTGGATGCATCAAAGTTATGTTTTAAAGTCAACTTCAAAATGATCAATACATGCTAATATGTGCTACAGCAGTGGTTCTGGTTCTCAAACTTTTTCGGTGTGCAGCCCCCCTTGTGTACGGTGCATCCCTTCATGCCCCCCAAAATAAAATTTATGACATAACATTCCAAAACTTACAATTTTTATAAAAAAATATTTAATTATACAATGTAGTGCTGTAGGTTAGTGGCCTTATTTTTCTGAGGTTTAAATACACAGAATTTATGATAAATTCATGTATTTTATAAAATGTTATTAAACTGTGGCCCCCCGGCACTATCTCAGGGCTTCCCAGAGGGCCATGGCCCACAGTTTGAGAACCACTATACGTAATATATATTCTTAGCTGACGCAATCTATGCTTTAAATTGTGTAAAAATATAGTTGAACTAAGTATTGTGGTATTTGGTGTATGTCGGGTGTCCACTTGATTTATATAACTTTGCATTCTTGTCTTTGCTGCAGACAAGTCCCAGGGCAGCCGAGGAGGACTATGAAAATAAAAAATGGGTCAAACATCATCAGTGATGATGAGGAAGATTTAAATTCCAATCCAGCCTGCATCATGTTTCCATTCACATATTTCTATTGTGCATCATTTTCCATAAAGCTGTACTTTTGCCAAACTATGCCTAAAGTGAACATGTATTTTTTGTATTAAGGAAATGTAACGTGATATTTATATGTTAAACGCTTAGACTTAGCAAGAGAATAGTAATTGCACATATATTGGTGTTATATAGCCTATCATAAAGCGTTGATGGTCATATAGTATTACCTAGTATTTCTTTTTAAGTTTTCTCTCTCTCTCTCTCACACACACAAACACACACACATTCTTCACATTCCATTAGTCATTGAAAGCTTGAAAAGCAGATTAGTGATGAAATTGTGACGAAAATGGAAATTTCACTCCCTCACCTTTCAGCTTCATTTGTGTGTAAGATGCCAATGCAGTTGTGCATCAGGGGAAAGTCTTAATCTGGGGACTATACACCGTGAGGTCGTCCTTTTTCCGGCTGGACGGTGCAATAAAGGAAAATTCAAAATTTGCAATAGCTGATTAATATGAAAACCTTTCAACACGAGGATGAAGAGGATGAAAAAATTCCACGACAGGTTAAAACGTTTATATAAGGGCAGGCTGACAAACATCAGACAACCATCACAATTTTCCAAACAACTCATGATTCTTAAAGGATGTACAAACGTTCCCTGACTCATGTATGAACTCGCTTTTGCTGGTCAAATGAAATGTTATAGTGCCCTACATCAGTGGCTCTCAAACTGGGGGCTGCGAGATGGTGCCAGGGGGCCCCAGTTTTATGACATTTGATAAATTAATTTATCCTGAATTCTGTGCAATTAAACCTAAAAAAAAAAATAAGACTACTAACCAACAGCACTACTTTGTATAATTTAATGTTTTGATTAATTTAAAGTTGAGTTTTAGAACAGTTTCTTGTCATAAATTTTCTTTGGGGGGGGGCCGCAAAGGAATGCGCCGTACACAAGGGGGCCCCACGCTAAAAAAGTTTGAGAATCACTGCCTACATGATTGACTTTGCCCATGAGCATATAACATATGGAAATTATTAACTATAGTGGGTGATGTAAATGCTTAAATATGTTTTACATTTTGATATTACTCCAGCCATACACATGAAACAGAAAGAACATGTTTTTGGTCTTTATTTGCTTTTTAACACATCAGAATAATATGTAATGCCCATTAATGAAGTGCTTTAAGCTTAATCTGCTACTTTAAAATAAAAATATGAATATAAAAGCAAGTTCCTGCCTTAGATTTTTTTAATCAAATTGGATGTCATTCATATTTTTCTTTTTAAAAGGGTAACACTTTAAAATAAGTTTCATTTGTTAACATTAGTTAATGTACTAAATAACATGAGCAAACCATGAGCAAAAAATTTGTTTAAGTATTAATTAATCTTTGTTAATATTAGCTAATTGTTTGTTTATGTTAGTTCACAGTGCATTAACTAATGTTAATAAGATTTTAATAAAGTATTAGTAATTGCTGAAATTAACATTAACAAAGATTAATAAATAGTGCAGTTCATTATTAGTTCATGTTAACTAATGTAGTGAACCTTATTGTAAAGTGTAACCGTTATAATATTAAATGACTAATTGTCCTTTAAATGTAAGGCAGCTTATTTTTTATTTTTTTTATCGTACTTTGAAGTCTGGTAATTAGAATTACAGTGAGATAACACAATATACTGTATATTTATAGGATGAAACTATACATATAGGATAAAAATTTACATATACAGTATACCTTACAATATTTGAGTTTGGATTACAATGCCTAAACTTCAAAGGGTTAATGGTGACAGAACAATAACAATGCTGTTCACGCTACAGGAAAAAAGTCACGGTGACATCACAAACAGCCGGAAAGTGGTTCAGACTCATTGATGTCTATTGGATCACCCTAAAAAAATGCGCGTGTGAGCATGTCTATGTCTGTGAGCTCATAATGAGACATGCAGTCATAGAGGAGCGGCATGACTAAATCCGTCCTGTTCGGGCATGTTGGACATCAATCAAAATAAACAATATTGGCAGCTGCACGTTCACCACTTTTGCCATTTCACTTGCACTGCAAGTGGGTGGTTCTGCACCAAACACAACAGTGACACTGTTAGCCACAAAATAGATTAGTGGCAGTAAAACTGTGAGTTATGTAAACCACCGCTTCTGGTTTGTATTGGGATTCCCCATTTGGTTCCAAATGTTTGGACTGTAATTTTAACCTCTTCTTCCTGCCACAGTGGCTGTACCGTAAAGGGAAACATCCTGATCAGAATTTGCTCTTATCTTTCATCTCTGAATGTTTCCTTGTTCAACAAAAATTAAAGATATTGTGCACCCCTAAAGTTCATCAATAATTTTGTCCCAAGACAGACAGATATTTTTTAATGCATGTAAATGAATTCTGTCAGATAAAAAAACTTAAGTGGTGAGGTTAGATTTTAAATATTATCTACAATCAGTTTAATAATAGAGAGGATGTTGGTTTCTGCTCGATCATGCATTCCTTTCTAAGAATTTAAACACCTCAAAGAATCCACCCACTTGGGCTAAGCATGGCTTGTCTTCTTCTGCAAATGCATCTTTATTTGACACAATGATCTGATGCCAACTAAGCATTAACCCCCCCCCAACCACCTCAGCAGAAAGAAGGTTCCTATGTAAAAAGATGTGATGTTACTTCCGGAATTAGTGAAATGGATTGCCTGGACAACTAATGTTGTTTTATACAGCTTAAATGTGGCACGCTCATACTTCAACAGGTAATATCCTGTAATATCCTGTGATGAGTAATTATTTTTCCAACTTTTTCTGGGAAGGGCACAGAGTTGAGTTTTCACCTTAATTGGCCTTTATAAAGAAACTTTACATCAGTATTTGTTTCTTTTACGTAAATGTTGCATCAAAATTATACAAAAATATTCACTTATTGAAACAAAAAATGTCATGTTGTATCGAACAATGTTTTTATTTATTTCTGTTAAAGGTGCAGTGTGTAACTTTTAAAATGATCTCTTGACAGAAATGCAATATAATATACAAAACTATATTATTAGTGGTGTATAAAGACCTTACATAATGAACTGTTATGTTTTAATTACCTTAGAATAAGCAGTTTTATCTACATACATCGAGGGTCCCCTTACATGGAAGTCGCCATTTTGTGCCGCCATGTTTCTACAGAAGCCCTTAACGGACAAACTTTAGTGAGTTGTCTCCACCAATAACATGTTTGTCCTGTGGCAGCTACCGTAGCTTCTCTATGTGTTTTGGTGAACGGTGGACTGAGCAATTCACAATCTCACTGCTAGATGCTGCAGAAATTTACACACTGCACCTTTAAAAGCAAAAGTCGAAATTTGTGACAAACTTTTGCTATAAAATGATAATTCATACACTTTCCGAAAAAAAAAAAGTTCCCTATTTACGGCAGTTATCTACCCATTAACTCTTTCGCCGCCATTGACGAGATAACTCTTCAATTAAGAGAAAAAGCTTCCCTGCCAATGACGAGAATTTCCGGCTTTCCGCAATACCGCTATTATCCAACAGGTGGTGCACTTCAGCAACTTATTCAACCCGGAAGTAGCGCCTCACGTGAAAGAGAAAGGACTCTGTGTATGTTTTAAAGATCGCTCTGCATCTGATCAAAAGTCCTTCACAAAAATTGAATTATCTTGACTTTTTGCTCAAAATTGGGTGTTTTTGAAGAAACCTACTCATAATTGAGTAAAGAACTAATGAAAGTATGATGAAACAGGTTTTTGTTTGAAAGCAGAGACTCTGTCCTTTCATTTGATATATTGTTTGTTTATATATTTAAAGAAGAAAATTTTCTGGAAGGCATTAAACTTTTGTGAAAATCATGAAAAATGCTGGCCCTGGCTGGCAACTTAATTTTTAAAAACGCTGGCGGGGAAAGAGTTAAAAAGGTCCTAATATGTATCATTTACCAGCCAGATCGACAATTCGTACATATTTTACAAGTCGGCTAATTTGAATGAATTCATATGTAGTTAATCTTGTAAAAACGTACGATTCTCATGGAAAAAACAATAAATGAAACCCAACCCCTAACCCCAATGTTACGGGGGTCAAGGCAAATCATACAAAAATCTACGAATGTGGTCGTATGAATTATCAAATCAACGTTTATTTATATACACTGTAAAAGCTTTTTTGTCAAATTAACACATATTTTATGTAACTTAAAAAATTTAGTTAAACAATTTCAACTTGACTTTAAAAGTTATGTCAACTTTTTTAAGCTAAAAGTTAAAATAGTAAGTTGAATTGACTTGCAAAACCAAGTTGTTTTATCTTCGTGCTGCATTTCTTTACAGTGATAGCACTTTTTTGTTTTTAAAAAACAGCAAGTGTCTTACAAAGTGCAACTTAAACAACTTAAAATAAAATATAATGTAGAATACACGATAAAAAAATGAATACAAATTAGCCAACTTAAAATATGTACGAATTCTCGTGAGATAGCGTTGCATTTACATACAAATATGTATACATTTGTTACCAATGGGTTCCATTTGAGATACTTTTATGCACTCTTATGTACCAATATAAACATCTTAGGTACTATTATGAACTATATTATGAAAAAGTGACCATATACGGACCATTTTTTACCAGTGTAGTGACTGCGGGCCAACTATAATCCACACCATGACCTTTTTTGTCGTCATTGAAGCATCTTTTAGCAGTGGCTTCCAACTGTCACATCTTTTTGTGGATTTTTCAGAAATTTGCATTCCATGAAAAACCTTTTCGTTTTCGGACAAATGATTCCCTTAATCTATCACTGTACTAAATTTACCAAACCACTAGATTCTAGGGTACTCCGACCACTTCCTGAAGAGGTACAGGATATACGCACAGCGCCCAACAGTCGCTTTTCTTATCAACGTAAAGCTTGCAGTCATCGCAGTCAAAAGAGCAAAAACGAGTGGGTGAGAATGAATGAAAAAAAAGACATGGGGGGGTGTATGTGCATTCAGGCATAAAGACAGTTGTGCACGTTGGGTGCCTTGAGTGGAAATAACAGTGAGATGTGTCAGAGGAGACCAAGCGGACGACGTGTGGGGTCGACGCATTGTTGGGGAGTCGAGGGGCGACGGGCTGCTAGACTAGTGGGTGTTTCAGTGTCTGTGTGTTATGACTTTGTTCTGTTGTGCGACTTATTCATCTCAGAACCGATTTATGTCTCATCTGAGTCCATCATCTATACCACATTCCCCTGAAATTTGATATAACTGTGATTAAAGGTCACTTTTATAATAGAGTTTGAACAGTGATGTCACAAATCACTAGACTATACAGTCTATCACTAATGTACATTAGAGAGTAAATGCTTAAGTGCTTAGGAGGTCCTGTCAAAAAAAAAAATTATTCTAAATTAGGAACATGGGTCACAAGAAAAAAAAGTTGTTTGGCGGAAATCATTTAAAAAACTAAATTCACCAGAAAAAAGATATGTTCAGCATGAGGGGGTGTGTGTAGTTTTATGTGAATGACTCAGAGTCTGTGTCATTGCTCATAGTATATAAGAGACTCCTTTCACTTCTCTAAATGTTAGTTGAGTGATAACACTTTAGTTTGTACACAGAGAAAGTCTATTACCACTTGAGGTTTTAGGATTACCATGAGACGTAAGTGTTTTCCCCTCATTCCTTTTCAATTAATTCCACAGGCATGGTGTAATGTGGAGTGCGTATGGGATTGATCCGGTAGAGGGAGACTTTTCCTTTTTTTTTTTTTTTTGCTTTCTATGAATTTTGTTTGGGAACTGTTATTGAATATACAGTAAGAGCCAAAGTAAACTAATTTAGCTGGATACTTTAGTTTATTAATTTATTTAAGACATAATATAACCATTTTAATGACTTAATGCATTTTATTGATATTGTGTATTGGGTGTGACTGTGATGTTGTGTGAATTGCATCATAATGTTGCATGTGTATTACAAAGCATGGATACAGTTTTTTGCTTTCCTTGTAAAAAAAAAACTTTGACTGTTTTTGGGAAATTTGTTTGGGATTTACTTATTTGTTTAAATTATTACAATACTCTATATAATAACAATGAAGCCACAACCAATTTTCAGATTAGTCCGGGGTTTCGATAGCTAACATGTAAAACCCTGGATAAAGTCATTTTTGTGATTTAACATTTATAAAATCATACTATATAATGTAAAGAACATTCTGTCAAAATATAACCTTGATATCTTTAATATTGACTGAGTAAGATCATATCAAAGATTGAGATCAATGACTAAAATCAAACTTAGATTAGATTATAAACCTTTAACCTAGATTTACAGACTCCGAATTCTAATATAATAATGGTCGGCCATCAAGGTCAAAGGTCAATGTCATTTTCTCCTGATCTAAACATCATTTGTGGCTTTTACAGTCCTCTCAAACTAATATGCGATCATGCAATTAAGGTCAAGATTTTACGCTTCCAAAAAAAGTTTATCCGGGATCAGTGTTGCGGTTCTTTGGCGTAATAATGAACAACGCTATCTGCGTTCACGTACTGTAAGTGAAACGATGCTATCAGCGAGAACCAGAGTCATTTTCCACTTGAACTGACGGAAGGATGCTTGCGAGTGAGTCAACCGTCGGCCTCAGCGCTAATTGACTCAATTTGATCTTTCGCTTCGCCTACTTGTTTTGATGGAGATCGTCGCCGTGCCATCAAATCCGCTAGGGTGGCACGCAATGGTAATCGGTGACCCTGACAATTTCTCCATTTAGAAATGTTCCAAGCATGTTCATTTCCTTTTGACGTTTATCACGAGACTGAATCGCAGGGTTATCTGCTAAATGTGTTCATTTGAAGAGCTCAAATCTTCAGACGGAGTTCGGCCATGGCTCATTTGAGTTGCTGTAGCTAAAGACCGGACCAAACATCAAACAGGGTGCACTTTAGCCAATGGTCAGTGTCTTACTAGCATTCAATTTATGATAAAATTATCCTGTGTGTTTATAAATTAGTATATATTTTCAATTATGTCTCTGAAAAATAAAAAAGGTAATTTTAAATTTAGAACCCTTTTATCACCTTTATTTTTAAGTGTAGTGTGGTTTTATTAAAATAACAAAATTTAAACATGTTACCCAAGATGTGCATGTTTCACTCATTGATGCATAAATTCACTTATGACTACACACTGGACATTCCTTGGTTTAGTGTTTTGCTTACATTTCCACTAGGTGCAGGATTACCAATTTGGTGAGATTTCATGACCTCAGTTTAGCCCCTTGTGTTCATTCCGCACGTACATTTTGGCATGACGGCATTGAAGCATTACATCCGGAAAAATGCTGACTCACATCCTTTCATCCAAATAGCATCTCCTAATTCTGTAATTCACAGTGACATCTTTAAAGCATAACACACCCTGGCATCACTTACACGCATGTGTCCTACATACCTTGGAAATTCCTGCGGGCTGCTCGAAATTTCGTCCCATCCGGTGTACACAGTTCAAGGCGAAGCCTTTGGCGCAAACTGAATCAAGCAACTGTTTACAGAATATGAAGACGCACACCACAGCACCTGTGCAGAGTAGTGAATCAGATGAGTAGCAGCTGTTCGAATGACATATGAGAGTCATCATCATCATCTTCTTTCTTTTTATGCTGACAGTGCTTCCCGAATCCACCCTTCCTCTGATCTTCTTAATGACTTGGACTGAGCTCTTTCCCTTTACTGTGGGCCGTCCTGTTTCTTCATCACAAGGAAGAGAAGGCCTGCAGAGACTTCAGGACGAAATGCGCATGCTGTCCACATTGTTAACGGAGAAAATGGTAAGTAAATAGTTAAACATTTTAATATAACTTTTGATTTAGAAAAAAAGTACAAATATGTATTTTTGAGGTACCAGTATGTATATTTTACAGTACTATTTTTTTAAAGGATATGTCAGAGATGATGGAAGACTTTGAACGTGACCTTACCTCACTACCCACACTGAGATTCACAGCACAAGACCTGAAATCTCTTGAGGTAGGACATTAGCATCCGTCCTTTACCTTGTTCAACGTCTCTCTTGTAGCCATCCCAATATTGATATCAAGAACCGACCAATCAGACAAAGAGATTATCTTAACATGTTGTTTATATCTCACAGGTGAGCAGAACCTTAGCAGATCTGCACTCCGGTCTTACATCATTTCTCTTTCACCTTGACTGGCTGATGCAGAAACAGGAAGAATTGGGGATGGATTCTAGTAAGACACAGAAGATCATTCATCGCATCAAGAGCATCAGCCGCAAAGTGCTCAAAGAGGTAAAAGCTTTTTTACATTAGTAAGCTAACGTGAGCAATCTAGTTGTTTAGCATTTACTAATATTAATAACAAATCGTTCTTACAGATTGGGAGCGCACCACCTGAGTTTGTCCACCCTACCCTGCCTACCATAAACACATCCTGGCGTATGTACCAGACCACAATGGAGATCCAAAAGAAACTGTATTTATTTTGTGACTGGTACAGGAGGGCTCTCGGAGTTCTGAAACATAGACGATAGCGGCTCATATCGAATGAAGCCTGTAGCACTCCTCTCATCTCCGTGCTGCCTTAAAGTTTCCAATTCCTTAAAGGAGGGGTAAGCGCTATTGGAAAAGTACATCGGGCCGAGTACCAAAACACACGTAGCTAATCATCAGTAAGGGGCGTGTCTACTAATAATGGGGAGGATAGTGCGCTCAGTTCTGTAAAACCTCTGTGGGGTTCTAGCAAATACGTGTGAAAGAAACTCAGTCAAGAAAGGAGACTTACTTGCATTACGCAAAGTATTTGATGTCTCCTGTTACCAGGCATTTGTCCGCATCAACCTACCCACCTCTGCTTCTTCCTCTTGTGCCGGTTGTTAAACGTCCCACTTCCGGTCCCGCTCGTGAATCCAACACCCAAGTGACTTACATTTTTGTGACTTTTGAGTGACAGGTGGATGGCCGCTATGGTCACTATTGTAGAGCTAGGTGGGTGTGGGTTCAACAACCAGGCACCTCAGCTCCACACATGTTCCACCTCTTTGTCTATTTTTTTATCCGTGAGTGACTCGTGGTGACACAATGCCAAGATGCTGACGCTGGCTCCGCCCACTTTTGGCTTCAGAAATGCCAAATTCCTTTTAAGGAAGCGCCGCCATATTTGCAATGCCTCAGGTCTTGTTAGAACAAGACCTGCCGATCTTGGGCATGCCAAAGGATCCTATTTTTTGACGGTGGCCGATTGGCTTTTTTACTGGGAGGCTGGACTAGAGCGGTTATTCTGATCGTTGCAATCTCCCCCCATTCATATCAATACATGGGATGCATCTTGTTAATATTAAGTGCTCTTCGGACACCTACGGGTGACATCACGGACACTACGTCCATGTTTTTTACAGTCTATAGATATATTCACATTATAAGCGACTTTGTCGCTGTGTGTCGCTCGTCTCTTTCAAAGGAGGCATTACTAAATCGGGTTGTCATAAACAAATAAGTAACGTCCACTCCAGTAACTGACGAGAGACGGATGACGTGAACTCCCCGCTTCGCTCTCTTTGGTTGGCGCTCCCGAAAGTCGCTCATAATTTGCATAAAGTTAAAAATTTGCCGCGCTTCTGGACACGCCCCATCCAGTTGTCAATGGTCACCAATCTTCTATTGAAATCAATAAGATCGCGTCCCTCTGCTAGTCTGAATGCAGCTTATGTGAGCGTTGCCTTCCGCACGAAACTAAGCAAAACCATTAAAACATGCAGTATTAGTACCAAAACACGTTCGACCTGGATTACTATAGTGACACACATTGCTTTTACTCTTTTACGACATCATACGCTCGGCCGACTGGAACAGCAAATTCTGCCATAGTCGTGCCGGGGTTGCGTATGTATGTGTGGGGCGGGGCTATCAAATTAGGCTCCTCTTTTGGGGGTAGCTGCGTGATTGTTTATGTGTTTTGAAATATCAACCACGTTTCCTAAAAAAACCTTACCCCTCCTTTAACTTTTCTGTTCTGACAGATTCCACCATTTCATTTTTTCTTGAGTAAGAGGAGTTTTTTCATATATTTCATTTTTAAATTATATATTTAATATTTAAAGTTATTTATTATTTATGAGTTCTTTGTTTACATTGAAGTATTTTTGTAAAAAAAATTCAATAAGGGTGTATTGGTAAACATTAGTAAATGCATTAACTAACAGACATTAATACATCATTTTTCAACATCTATTAATTCATGTTAATGTTAGTTAATGTCAATACAGTTATTCATGTTATGGTGCATTACAATGCTTGATTTTATAAATGCATTACATTTACATGACTAATTGTTAACAAATACAACCTTATTGCCAAGTGTTACCAGTATTTTTATACACAGAGTGGATGAAACAGCACTTTATGAAAATCTTGCTTGTGCCATTTAAATGGGACTTTGTAAAATCAACTGCAGGCAGTTGCTAAAAGCAAGCACTAGATGTCGCTATATAACAGAGTATTGCGGTGTAGTGAAAGGATGCAGTCTAGGTCCTGCAGTCATTCTTCTTTCTTTTAAATTTCCATCACATCCTACTTGACATATAAAGGTGACCAAATTATCATTTGGGTCTTAGACAAACAAGAAAATAACCTTAAAAGTTTCATTAAGGCTTATTGAGGAACTTTTGAACAAATGAAATGATGTGAGGGATAAATTTGGTTTTAATGTTTATACCTTTGTTCAGATAACACAATATTAAAAAACAATTTATTTCAAATTTCCTAGTAACAAAAAACTCTGTTCCTCACAGCTCTGTTTACATACGCAGCTTTGTGTTTTGAAACAATGTTGTGAAACAACCTTTTATTTATTTATTTATTTATTTATTCATTCATTCATTCATTTAGCTGGCAAGCGACTAACAATTGCTATATATATATATATATATATATGTGTGTGTCAGAGGTTGCACGCCTCTGGAGCAACAAG
>NC_133355.1:9313755-9423755 GCF_030506205.2 Paramisgurnus dabryanus | reverse complement strand
GTTACGATTCTCAGATCCTTTCACGGAAATGTTTCTTTCACTGTCAAGTCCCTGTAATAGTATGCATTGACAGACTATTAGCACTATGATTTCTATTCCACCAGACCCACTGACCAATGTATTTGCTTTCAACAAGGGATTTGTGATATTTATGTTGACAGCCAGGGAAATCAAGACACCAAAAAAAACATACGGGGGCCAATTGAGAGGAGCTTATTTACTGAATGCAGTAACACATGTATTGTCCAATATCAAAAAAATAAATCGAATAACTGTTGGACAAGATAAAAATTCTCTCCTGAATTACATTAGGTGTTAATGTTTTGCACATCCAGTTGTAACTTTGATCATGGTTGGTTTCGTATGCAGACACATACAAGACTCTTGGATGAGTTGTGTCACCTCACAGCTCAGTCGCTGGCATCACTGGAGACCTCAGATCATTTCCAGATCATCAAACTTCTTGGAGAGGGCTCATACGGCAAGGTCATGCTAGCTATGCACAAGAAGAGAGGTTAGTGATGACAACCTTGATTTGTTGCTTTTTATTTTTATCTATACTATATCACTTTATTGCCCTACTTTTTTCCTTAACCCTAATCTGTGCCTCTCTCTTCCTTCATATCTGACCATCTACTCTTGTTTCTCCAATTATGCAAATGCCCCAGGAACTCCAATGGCCCTTAAATTCTTTCGACGTGACTCCACGTGTCTCCTGTCATTTCTGAGGGAATACAATCTCTCTTTGGCCTTTTGCACGCACCCGTCTTTAACTTCGGCTCTTGGTATCGCTTTCTCCACTCCTACCCACTATGTGTTTGCACAACAGCCTTGCATCTACGGCGATCTCTATGATGTCATTATTCCTGGGGTTAGTTAAGTTCAGTTTCTGCATTTTGCATGTCATGGGTAAATAGACCATTGATAAGCGCAGTAACCTAAACAGCAAACGACTCCGGGCCAGATCCAAACCGAAGTCAGTAGCTCCGGTCCAAATCCGGCCTGGAGTTGTGTGCTGTTGAAGTTCACAAACTAAAAAAAAATACTTCTCAGAATTGGATTAACATGTACCGCTTTTATATTGGATTTAATAATGAACTATTTACTAATTCACAACCCTGTTGTCTGTTAAAGGATTAGTCAATTTTCTTAAAAAAAATCCAGATAATTTACTCACCACCATGTCATCCAAAATGTTGATGTTTTCTTTGTTCAGTCGAGAACAAATTATGTTTTTATTTTTGAGGAAAACATTCCAGGATTTTTCTCATTTTAATGGACTTCAATGGACCCCAATACTTAACAGTTTAAATACAGTTTAAAATTGCAGTTTCAAAGGACTCTAAACCATCCCAAACGAGACATTAGGGTCTTATCTAGCGACACATTATTGCCACTTTTAAACCACAACTTCTCTTCTTCCTCCAGCTATGTGACGCGCCAGCGCGACCTCGCATAATTGTCTAATGACGTGGAAAGGTCACGTGTTACATATATGAAACGCAAATTTGCAAACCATCTTAAACAATAAACTGACACAAAGACATTAGTATCATTCCACATACAACAACGTCGTAACGCTCCTCTTTCTCCACACTTGTAAACACTGGGGAGTAGTTTTGCATATATTACGGGAGGTCGCGCTGGCGCTTCACACGGCTGGAGGAAAGAGAGAAGTTGTGGTTTAAAAGTGCCTATTTTTTTATTTTTCTTGCCAAAAATGACAATCGTTTCGCTAGATAAGACACGTATGCCTCGTTTGGGATCATTTAGAGTCCTTTGAAACTGCAATTTTAAACTGTATTAAAAGTGTTAAGTGTTGGGGTCCATTAAAGTCCATTAAAATGAGAAAAATCCTGGAATGTTTTCCTCAAAAAACATAATTTCTTCTCGACTGAACAAAGAAAACATCAACATTTTGGATAACATTGATTTTTTTTGATAAAATTAACTAATCCTTTAATGGTGTTATTTTTCTTGTATCCAGATCGGTATGGAGGAGAACCGTGTTCAGCAAGTGTCATCGCAGATCAGCGGTGCCCTCACTCATCTCCACTCGTTGGGTTTCGTCCACCGTGATGTCAAACCCGAGAACATCTTCCTATGTGACCGTGACTGCCGCTGGGTCAAGCTTGGTGATTTCGGCATGGCGAAGGCTGTGGGCGCCAGGGTACCGTGCATATGGTACAGCTCTCCATACTGCACACCAGAGTCTAAAATAGCAAGAGTGACGAAGAAGATCGACTCTGGATGCTTTGAAGTGAACAACAATGGGAACAAGGAAAAGGTGCACTGTGAAAAACCTGAAAGGATGTACTGTACTGTAGATCCCAGTACAGACAGCTGGGCTTTGGGCATTCTGGTCTATGCCATGTTGACGGGAAACCATCCATGGTCCGAGACTGTATCAGACAATGTGGCATACAAAAGGTATTTACAGTGGAGGAAATGGGGCATTTCGGTATCAGAGAAGATTTGGTCACACCAGGAACCTTCACGCTTTATGGTATTCACTCCTCTTGCAGCCGGTCTTTTCAGATCTCTGCTTCATCCCCAGCCCAAGTGTCGTGGGAGACCGGAAGAAATGGGAGAGTTCCTTGGTGGAGCTTGGCTGATGGATCAAAAGAAAGTCTAGTTGAGATCCGACCGTATCATCTGGTCTATCACTTTTTGTGTCAGGACAGTACTGCTTTGATGGTTACCCTGATAGTTAATTTATTCTGTATCGGTAGTCGTGGCCTAATGATTCAAGAGTCAGCCTTATAATCTAACGGTCGCCGGTTTGAGTCTCACAATCGGCAGGTTGCAGTTAAGGTGCCCTTGAGCAAAGCACCTTACCCCCAATTGCTCCCCGGGTGCTGCAGTAATAGTCGGTGTTGGGGAAAGTTACTTTAAAAAGTAATGCATGACAATATAAAGTTACTCCCCAAAAAAGTAACTAATTGCGTTACTTAGTTACTTTTCAAGGAAAGTAATGCTATGTTACTTTTATGTTACTTTTTCTTACTTGGCTGAGGCTTGATTTCATTCAGGCCTTGCAGGCCTGTCATCTCTGTTCACAATATAAGTTATACTTATACATTCAACAATATAAGTGATTTTGTCACTGTGTGTCGCTCATCTCCTTCAACGAGGTTGTTAGGGGGCGCTTCTAAATCTGGTTGTCATAAACAAATTAGTAACGTCCACTCCAGTAACTGACGAAAGACGTGACCTCCACTGCTTCGCTCTCATTGGTTAAGATCTCATAAGTTAAACTTTTCTCAACTTTGTCGCACGACTTGACAAGCCCATCCGGTCGCCAACGGTCACTGTGGCTCGTGTCGCTGGAAGTCGCCCAGCTTCCATTGAAATCCATGAGATTGCGTCACTCTGCTACTGCTAGTCGCTGCTAATGTGAATGAGGCTTAACATGTATTTCTTCACCGAGTGTTTTCTCATCTACAGACTACTGTAGTACTCAGCTATATTAACTATACTATGCAAATAGAAAAAACCCAATCAAAATGAAGGAACGCTCAAATATAGTGGGTTTAAGGGGTATACGTTTTTTTTTTTGGGGGGGGGGGGGAAACCTGTGCCTATTTTGAAAGTCCAGCACCATTGCTGCTCTCCAAATAATGCACATCTTGTATAGATCAGTATGGGTTACTATGGAACAACTGGTAGGGACACTGGCACTTTTAAAGGGGCCATGACACAAGACTTTTTTAAGATGTCAAATAAATCTTTGGTGTCCCCGGAGTACACCTGACAAGTTTGAGCTTAAAATACCATATAGATAATTTACTATAACATGTTAAAAATGACACTTTGTAGGTGTGAGCAAAAATGTGGCGTTTTGGGTGTGTCCTTTAAAATTCAAATGAGCTGATGAAATTCAAACACTGATCGCAATGATGGTGGCTTGTTGCAATTGAAACTAAATTGTGCTGTTAATTATTTTCTCTCTCTCTCTCTTCCTCACTGCATTAAAGGCACACAAGGCAAGTCTGAGTATTATTTCTCTACTAGCTCCCCCTAGTGTCTGGGAGTAAATGCGTTCTATATCGAGACTGAAGGACACCGGGTCGGATACAGCGAACTTGCAAGTGGGGTATTCTTCCTACAGACGGTAGGGGCGGGCGAGAGAGTCTTCATTCGTCATGTAATGAGTCATTTAACCATATACCGACTTACGAAGATGATTTATTAACATAAAAATGCTGCCTTGTGTCCCTTTAAATGGCTGTGGTTGGATAGTGCAGATTAAGGGGGGGTATTATTATAATAAGATATCCTTATGACATCATAAGGAGACAAATTCAATAACCTATTTTTTCACGTGCTTGCAGAGAATGTTTTACCAAAACTAAGTTACTGGGTTGATCTTTTTCACATTTTCTAGGTTGATAGAAGCACTGGGAAGTACCCAATTATAGCACTTAAACATGGAAAACGTCAGATTTTCATGCCATGGCCCCTTTAAAGATCTGCAGCAATCTTATTAGCATATGCATTCAGGAGCATAAATATATATTGCTCATCTCCAGACCAACTGGATGCTCTACAATACAACTTGAACTGGGAACAGATGGAGAAAGAGTTGTTTTATGATTCTTGGAAACAGTGCGTTTGAGGCATGACAGTTTGTTCACAACCATTTTGGGAAGCTATATTTTATTTCCACGAAAGTATTGCTCTTATCTACTCTGCCAATGCACATGAATGTTCCAGAACATTGTAACTGAAAGACGTGTGTTTTTTTCTAAAGAAATTTTATTAATATTTGTATTTACATGTACTTAGCTTTTTTTGCTACAGATCTTGTATATCTTATTTCAATTCAATAAAGTTTGTCCACCTATCTTTCTGTCATCCCATTTTAGGTGAGGTTTATGCAGTAATGCATGCAACACACTGTATGTGACTAGACAAAAGTAAACTCTGTGTAGTGAGAGTGAACATCTCTCAGATTTCAGCAGAGGACATGCAGACACATTTAAGCAGACAGACAGTACGTCCAAGCTTTCAAAAATAAACCTCACAGCATTAATATAACACCTTTAGCCATCATCACCTCTGTCACACACACATGCGCAATCACAGACACACATGCATTAACGATAAAGTCCTAACCAACCTTAGTCTTGAAGTTGTCTTCAAGTTTTATTCACAGCACACACAGCCATGTGTAACAGATAGTCCTGCGGCTCAACTTTAAGCTTACTGCATTTCCTTCAACTGATTTATGAAGGCATATCATTGTAAATTATGAAGCTAATATGACAGACATTATGAAACGCATACCGTACAAGCAAAATTATTGTACGTTCCAGTAAGATATAGCCTACATTTTGAAACAGAAATGTAATACATCTGCAAGTGCCAAATTTTGCCCTTTCAATCAAAAGCTATTTAGGCACCTTGTTAAGAAAGCAACAGCTGAAATAGCTCACTAAATAAGAGGAAGATGACGTGAGGTCATTGAACTACTCTGCATTTCAGACGCCTGTACATGACCTTTCATTCGATATTCTATAATAAAATGTGTTTATGTATGTAAGTACAAGTCGGTATGCTACATACATCATCCTGTATGTTTTCATTTGTATGCAATGTGCACAAAAGTGTAAAAGGAGTATGTTGTGTGAAAGTTGCATTACAAACATTTTGCTTCAATACAAGTTGGTATGTAAACCCTTTAATGTGCTGTAAGCCAGCGGTTCTCAATTGCATGCAGCCCTGGGGGCCAGAAGCACTTCACATTTTGGATGCCTTCATTAAGCCATATTTACACTATGGGGTATTTATAGTCTAAAACTTTTGCAAAGATGACTTTTGATAGTAGGGGTGAAAGCACTTCAAGCAGACATCATAGACACACATGCACTAACAACAAAGTCCTAACCAACATTGTTTTGGAGTTGTCTCAACCAGTTATAGCATAGTACATTATTAACATTATCAGAAATAAAGTTCATAATCTATTACACCAGCATGCACACACCGATAGAGTAAAAGTGATAACACACTAGTTCACATCAAAAACAAACACATGCAAAATGTACTGTAACGGATTAAACAGCTGACCTCAAAACAGGCCTCATTACCCAAGAACATTTCCTTGCATCATTTCAAAACAGATCCACATGCAGTGTCCGAAGGATATTGATAGGACATTTTGTCAAGTTCCTGGGATCTATTTCTGTGGCCCCTTGGTGCGAATGAATCCTACTCATTGATGAATAGCAGTGGCATGAGTTTTATTTGATATTTGTTTTTTTGTGCTGGTGGCAGAACTTTCAGCATCATATAATATTAATAAAGTCATAAAAGTTTTGAAAAACTAGTCAGCAAGACTTCTGTACTAAATTCAACACCTCCTATAGACATACCGTAGTATTTTGTAATGACCAGACAAAAATTGGCATGTTACTCCATGAAAGTCTTGCACGTCTGCATACATTCATCACGCACAGCTATCATATGACAGAGGCATCGCGGTGGGTCCAATATGATGAGGTCAGACATCACTACTTTAAAGATGGATTACTGACACCTTTTCAACATTTAAAAAATTTGACAAGCTCCAGAAATGCTTTGGCTTATCTATTGAAAAAACATTAGCAGTTAAGAATCACAGGTTAGTTGTAACACGGACTGTTTATATTGTTGCACAAGGTTGAGCGTTTAGTTTTTCTGGGTTTTTTACGCTGCCAAAAGACGATCTCCCGCAATTTATTGGAAATAATAATATTTAATATTTTTCCAGAGAGTTATTGATGAACGAGTGTTTTGGTGGCATTTTTTCATCATATGTTTTTTCGGTTTCTAAGTTGGGTGTGTAAGATACCAAATCCAATGCTATGTCATATTTAAAAACGATGCTATGTTTTAGTCAACAAGACACTGATTAATATGTCTGCAGCTCTTAGCAACTTTTTTGGTGGACTTGAAAATATTTTGACCCAGCGGGGTTAATTGTAACGCTGTGTTACAACTAACCCCTCAGCAATAACGATATAAAAACCGTTAATGTTAGCGTAATTCTTACCGTTGTTTTAAAGGCTAAACACGAATGATTGTTGGCTGCCAACAAAATAAATGTGACCGTCTTATTAAAAATTGTGTCAAATTTATTTTTGTTCATATCTTTAATATTGTTTGAATAAGGTCACGTCAAAGATTAAAATCATAATGAAATGAATGGATAAAATCAGACTTTGATTTTCATTATCTCAGAATTTGATTTTGAAACTGTGGTATGGTTATTACAGACTGGGTCACATATAAAAAAAGTTTTGTCATAATTGTGCTGCTTTTTCTCAAATATTTAGACATTTGTATCCATTTATAATTGAACTTTTTTTAGAAAATGGCTGGATGAATGAATACAGTGTGGATACCTGTCTATTATAGACAGATATATAAACAATATCCACTTCATATATAGACAAAATAGTATTAAAATATTTGCCTGCAAACTTATTTTTAGCAAGTGTTACAACTAACCCCCTGCCTGTTACAATTAACCCCACCTATGGGGTAAGTTGTAACGTTTGAACTTCTGTCACGTTTGGTGTAATTGTCCAAGAATGGTAACTACTAGAAACAAACTTCAAATGTTCATTTGTAGCAGAGATGTGTTTTGCTTGTGTAAAAATATAATTAAAATCAAATATGTTTTGAATGATTGAGCCAAAACCAAAAAAAACTTTGCTGCCTTAAAATTTTTTGTTAAATCAACTCAGATTTACAAGTCATGTCAACAGAAATTAGTTGTCACAACTTGTAAAATATAGTTGAGAAAAGTCAACTTAAATTTATAAGTTATAACAACTCACCTGTAGTTATAACAACTCATCTCTAGTCAAGATAAATAATAGCAAGTTGAAATTACTAGTAAATCCGAGTTGATTCAACAAAAATTTTTAAGGCAGCAAAGTATTTTTTACAGTGTATGAATTAAGTTAAAGGTTTTCTTCAGCCAAAATCTCTATGTCCTTTTCAGACAGATGGACTGTGTTTTTAATTGTGTTATAACACACACTCTCAGAAATAAAGCTATAAAAGTTGTCACTGGGTCGGTACCTTTAAAAGGTCCTAATATGTACCATTTTGGTACAGATATGTAGCTTTGAAGTACCAGTATGTACCTCTAAGGTACTAATGTGTACCTTTGAGGTACCAATATGCACCTATTTGTTACAAAGGTGTACTTTTTGAAAAGGTACCACCCCGTGACAACGTTTTTTTTTTTTGAAGAAAAAAAATTCATGACTAACTTTTAAGACTTGTCTTAAAGTTTTATGCAACCGGCCGCAAGATCAAGGTCTCCATTTAAATAGATTTACACTAATTTCATAACTTAAAGTTCATACTAGGGTATGTGAGACTTAACAACATTTAACGAAAGCCAAACAACCAACTCATTACAACCAGGGGAAATACAACAGACATGTAACAGGTCAGAAACTAAAGCAGGTGTGTGCATGTCACAAAAACTACTGAGTGAAAGAGACCTCTGCTGACCAGATTAAGAAGTACAGGATGTATTAATGACACTTTTAAGTTTAACAAAACGGCAAACATATGTTTTAAGGAAACTTAAAAAACAAAATATACTTAATTTGAGAAAGCAAATCATAATGCAAAATTCCCAGTGCTTTCATATCTTCATCCTGACTGCCGAGAACTGGTTATTGCTTTTTGTGAAACCTATACGTCACAAATTAATTAAGCACTTCAATAGGTCTCTAGATTGCAAGAAACTACTGACAACTAAGAACAATAAATGTACAGAGGAGACATGTGTAAGGTTTAAGCAAAAGACTTCAAGTAATGCATCTTGTAGTTCTTTTGGAGTATTTTATTTGTTTAACACATATATGACTATTTATTAGTCAATTAAATGACAGCACGGATATGTGATGAATACTTAAGACATAGCGCTGTATTTTAATAACACTTTATTACACTAAATTGTGGCCTTATTTATCAATACGTTTATATTACTTAATTTAAACTGTACAGTTTTTATATATTCTTATGCTATACAACATGTCAAGCTGTAGATGTATCCAGACCTCATTCAATTTCACATTTTTAATCTAGCTCCCCCTTCATTTTTAAACACCCAAGCACACACACAAATATTCACTCTTCCAAAGACGAACACATGTTATGACAACAAAGTGAACACAACACTGAGGACAATTACAGATACTGAATCGGTTGTCAAAAACAAAACGCTACCGAAATGTTTCACGCATACAATTTCCATGAGATTGCTGCTTGTTTTTATATAAACTTTTCCATAATTTGGTTGATTTGTTCAATAACGCCAACAGAATTCCTCCCTGCTATGCTCTGCTTCTATTAGCAGATGACAAAACCAAAAGCTTTACATACAGCCTGTGTCTAATTTTCAGGCATTATCTTAAAATTGCATTGGTTCAGATGAAAGAATAGGAACAATAATAGGATGAAAGACAATGAAGCGGTCTTAGAACTGCACCCAGTTCCCAGACGAAGGTTCCTGACGTGCTGCTGAAGGAGGGACAGAGCTAAAGAAGGAAAGAAGGAAAGAAATAAATAACGAAAAGAAAGAAAGAAAGAAAGAAAGTTATCAGTACAGCAAGATGGGTCACAACCAGAAATTAAGAGAAATAATAATGCGTTACCTTGCAGAGCTTGAGAAGTCACCCCAAAGGTCAGAGCTGGGGTTCGACTGAACCACTGTATTAGAGTTACTGCTGTCCAATTCCAATAAACATCCTATGAGCAGGACAAGAAGATGTGACCAAGTATATAAAGAGAAAAACATTGCTATTAAGGTTATATATTTTTATGAGAGTGCATTTAGAGAATAGGTTTTAATTTTACCAAAAATATTTTATATTCCAAATAATATTTGGTATATTCATATTTGATATGATATACAAGCAGTCAGTAAAAAAGATAAATAGTTTACCTGTTTGTGCTCCTCCTGTGGACTGTACCGAATTGTGATTGGAGGAAGGAGGAGGGGCTATCTTTCCCCCTGGAGGAGGGGGGAGGAGCCCTAATCCACCTGAACTCTGAGGGCGGGGCTTGTCCCTCTTTTTACCTTGCTAAAGAAAAAAAAATGTAACACCTGTGCTCTATTTTTTATCCATCGCAAAATGTGCTAAGTAGGAAGCAGCTTTTGTTTTACCCCGATATTCAGTGTGATGGTCTGTCCCTCTTTGAAGCCCAGATCCAGTTTGGGTCCAGAGTCTACCGCCTGAGAATTTTTGCTTATTTCCAACTCCTGTTTCACCCACCTTATAGAAAGAATGTAAGAAAACAATAATAAAATAACAGTAGAATAAACCAACTGTGTATGTTGAATACTATTAATGCATGCAACACAATCTCAAGCAATGCAAATTATTTGTACATGTAGTAATAAACTTCCATATTGTTTCTGATAGAGACTCACTTGAAATGATCCTGCAGGGCAACATTAAAGTCAAATGAATCCCCTCTGTCTCCGAATCCAACTCCGATGAATGCACTTCGACCTAAAGATCAACCAGAATGGATAATGCGGTCAATAGCTTTTAACATCATTGCATAGGTAAAGTGTTTGTTTGAAAGCATTTCTTCTTAAGCGTTGTAAAAACAATATACACTTAGACATGTTATACATACCGCTGTCATCCTGTATTCGGAGAACAAAATAGCGGCTGGAGTCACTGACGGTCTCCACAGTGATTCCAGGGTATTCCTTAACTGGTGCTTGAGCAAAGAGTTCACCTAAATATAAAAAAAAACTGTTTTACTGGTCACGTACACACATCCATACACAGTACGACAATTTCATCCACACGGTTTAATATATAGATTTGTAATAAATAAAAAAAACGAACTAATACAAATAGAAACAATACACACAAAAAAAGTCAAATATAAACGGCTGGATTCGTCCTGTTTTGACCCAACGCTGGGTTGAAAATAACCAGCAGATATTCATAAACATCCAATACAATTCTGATGTTTTTTCCAGTCTATAACACTACTCAAACCTGAGACTTTGTCCTCCAGTTTGATATAAGCCACTTTTCCCTTTGCTGTAATGCGCAAACGGCCCGTCCAGTCTGGAGTATCCAGCTTCCAGTCAGCAGCCCTGAAATGACCACAACATCAATGTAAACTTATTTCAAGAGTTTTAACTTAGATAAAATAGACTCTGGCTTTTTTTAGATTTATGAGTCTTGAGCTTAACAATAATAAACAGATAAAGCAAAATAAGTTATTCTTATAATGTTATAATTAATCAGATTTATGTATTCTCCTATGGCATTGAAGAACGGCTGCTCCAATTTTGTCATGTGGGGGTACAGACGAGACATCTATAGCTTGAATTTTCAACCTTGTTGTATATTAAGGATTTTATAAAAATCTAGCAACATTCCTTGAAATTTCAGGGAAAACAGACGGGATTTTACAAATGTTTGCATCTCTTTACACCCTAACAATTTAACAACCGAAAGATGGTCTATATATACCAATACCATACCAAAAAATGACATGTGCATAAGGATTATTGAGGACCATGTAGCAGTTGTATATTCATATTTATTTATGAACATCAAGTCGTAAGCTTGTAGTCAAACAGGCCAAGCGCGAATATATAAAATCACCGGATGTTTTTTCTCTCATATCAGCAGTTTAAACGATGAACCAATAAAAAAACATCGCATACAGTACCAATCCCTGAAATTATTATTCACGATTAACGCATACACCTCTCTACGTACTAGCAGTAAGACTGACATATCAAATAAACTATAGAATATTTACAATCATTATGCAGCACAGACACCTGACATGGCCTCGGGCCCGCGCATCCTTTTATTTACCTGTATCCGCGGTTCGACGCCCTCGGTGGGATGCGATAAACATTGACATCTGGTTTTACGCACAAAATCGACTCGTATTCCCCCTCGGACGCCATCTTGAACCGATTTCAATCGATGTTAGTAATATTTCTGTCTTCATCCAATTTGTTATTGCGGGCCAGCCGCTTCTACGGGCACCGGAGAGTCCGTGACGTTACTGAGTCTGACGCCTCGAGCTGGAGAATCACGCGTCATCAGATCTGAGGATAAATGGATCGACTCACAGTCGCCGAAATCAAGCTCAGATCATCTGCAACCATGATGTAGGGATTAGCGAATGTGTCATCGCCTGTTCGCGTCCGTTTGGACCTTTATTTTATCATAGGCAATTCCTTACATTGATCAAATAAACTTTGAAAACATTGCAACTATTTCCCTTTACCTTTTTTTATTTATTTATTTATTTCGTTCTCATTCTCTTATTTCCCTGTTTATTAATTTATATATTTTTTTAAATGTTAATATTTGCTTTTAATTAAGATTAATAAAAATGAAAATATCTATACAAAAAATACTATGATAAAGGATTTGAATTCATGGCAACTTATATAGTGTAAATTCCTAATTTATGTTGAAAATAATTGTTAAATCATTGCGTTTTCCATTTTAGTGAAATTCGACGTAAACGCATAGGAACGCCCACTACATTAATATTCATTATTTATTGTTGGACAGTTCTGGTCAACGCGTTCCGATTGCCACGCCCACGTAATTAATATTCAACAGAGAGGCTTGCACCGAGCTTGTTTTTTGACAGGTAGCCGTAAACGGAAGCGGAAATTTCCTCCGCTGCTCTCTGGAAAAGCCTCTGATCCTTCATCCCGTCCATCCTCCCATAAGGTTGGTATATTCAGCATATTTTTCGCCTGTAATTGTTATTTAGAAATTATGTCGCAGAGTGCACACAAGAGGCGATGCTCCATGTAAATTCTCACGCACAATCTTTAGCCTGATATATTTTTGTGTTAAAGGCGATGCCTCCCTATTCAGCAAACCAGTATCAGCTGCTGCAGGTGTCAGATTGCAGTCAGGGCTCGATCGGACATCACTGATGCATCAGTTTTCCTTATCTCAGCTGATTTATAGTGTATTACAGTGTACCTGTTCGTTTTAGGTGTTCTTTTCGTGATTGCCAAGAACAAGGGGAATTTGGTATCTGTAGCATTGTTGATGTACCTGTCTGTGAAGTAAATAAGCCATCATTTGTACTGCAGCAATATTTGGCAAATATGCACAGTGCAGATTGAATTTGTTGCTGAAAATAGCGTAAAGCATTATTATGTTGATGTTTCTATTCTAAAAAAAAACCAACATGAATAATACAACAGTATAGTGTACTGTGGAAAATTATAGTTATTTTGTTAATGCATACTACAGGACTATTAACAAAAGTAAATTGATAACCTGTAGTAAATGTTAAGATTGCTGTTAAAAAGCACAATAGTATCTAACAGTTTTATGTGGTAATAACTGCTTTAAAACTTTTTTGCTTTACATATACATACGACAATTTGAGCCCCCCCCAACCCTCTACAACTGTCTTTACGTTTGAAGCAAGCAGAATTGAAATAATTGTTTTACACAATAATATTTTAAATACCTTATCTTGACATTGTACTTTTTTTTTTAATATTTTTTAATAAAATTGGGGGGCGGACCTCAGGTTGGGAACCACTGTACTAGAGTTTACCATACATTCAATCATATTTCTTCACATTAGAAGTTATGCCTGTTTTTAAACAGCTCCCATAATTGTTACAGGGTTTTGTTTATAGGCCACCATTAAGAGCACATGGGCTGAGGTGCCTGTCTGTGTCTGAGAAAATCCGTCAACAGCCATTCATAAATCTGTTATTTAGCAGGTAAGAAGGTTGTTTGTTTTACATTTGTTGTACAGTGTAATACAAGTGCAGCAATATAACATATTCTGAATAGCTTTTTGCGTGCCATTTACATCCTTGCATGTGTTGCAGTTGCATATTTGGTGCATGAGTTTTTCAAATATCAAAACTGATCTCTTTATCTTGGCTAGGTCACAGACAAAACTGCCATCATGACTCACTCAATGCTGCGTCGACAATTGAAGAACCTTGTTCAGAACTTCTCTGAGGCAGAAGTCAAGGTTTCTGTTCTTTTGCATCTACTTTTAGTCCTATTCAAACAGAGTATCTATTCAAACAAGGCATCTGGGTTTAGTACAGTACAGAACATAAACATTCACATTTAGATTTTGCAGGAGAATGTAGTGCTGAGTTGACTCTTTTCTTTTTGTGGATCTGTTGTTAAGGTTCGAGAAGCGACCTCTAATGACCCCTGGGGGCCTTCTAGCTCCCAAATGGCCGATATTTCAGACCTGACGTACAATGTGGTGGCTTGCAATGAGATTTTGACAATGCTCTGGAAGCGCCTCAGTGATGACAAAAACTGGAGGCATGTGTACAAGGTGAGTAAACGAGAGAGAAGGGATGGCAGAAAGTATAAACAACTATTCTTTTTTAACAAACGAAGAGCAGTCTGAACTTCTGTTTAAGGATTCAGATTCTCAGTTTGCTTGCCTGCTCAGACTGTTTGAATATTTATAGCAAGTGATGGTTTTTGTGACTGTATTGTGCACCTGATCGTGTTTCCCGACAGTGTCTGGCTTTCTCTTGTTCGTAGGATCATTAGTACTGGCAGGATTTACGGTTCATCGTGACATTTTTTTTTCTTCAACATTTATTTATGGTGGATAGTTACTAAGTGTCTTCGGCTTTATTAATAGAGAGGGGGAGAGAGAAAGAGAGATCAAGTTACACTTCACTGTGTATTTTGTGGTGCTTGTTAAAGGAAAACACCACAGTTTTTCAATATTTTACTATGTTTTTACCTCAACTTAGATGAATTAATACATACCCATCTTTTTTCAATGCGTAGACTTTTAATCTTTGTACAACGCTTCTTAAATGTGTTAGCATTTAGCCTAGCCCCATTCATTCCTATGGCTCCAAACAAAAGTTTTATTTTGTGCCACCATACTTACTCACGTAAATACTCATGTAAGAGTCTTTAAATAGGGAAAACATGGAAGTGTTTGGTAGCTTCTAAATTCAACCATGTTTGGAGCCAAAGGAATGAATGATGAACAATGATTTGTCTTTTATTTGCAACAGTCTCTAACCCTCCTTGAATACCTGCTGAAAACCGGCTCTGAACGCGTTCCCCAGCAATGTACGGAGAATCTTCACATTCTTAAAGTTTTGACAGAATATCGCTTCACGGACAAGGATGGAAAGGACCAGGTACTATCATTTTTTATGTTTATCTACTCTCAAGTCATTACATTAATAATGATTACACAGAGATTATGGGTTGGGTAATAAAATTGTCCTTACAGGGGATAAATGTGAGAGAAAAGGCAAAGATTGTAATGCTACTGGTTGAGGATGAGGGCAAGCGAAAAGAGGAGAGAGAATTCGCGATGAAGACGAAAGACAAGCTGACAAAAGCTCCAACTGGTAAGATTTTTGTTAAGCTATAAATGCTGCTGGAGAACCTGCACAAAGTAATGTTCGGGGGTTAGGTTGAGAAATCTTGTTAAATGGACATGCTCATTTTCCAGCTCCCCTAGAGTTAAACATTTGATTTTTACTTTTTTGGAATCTATTCAGCCGATCTCCGGGTCTGGCGGTACCACATTTAGCATAGCTTATCATAATCCATTGAATCTAATTAGACCATTAGCATCACGCAAAAATAACCAAAGAGTTTGGAAATTTTTCCTATTTAAAACTTGCCTCTTATGTAATGACATCGTGTACTAAGACCGACGGAAAATGAAAAGTTGCGATTTCCAGGCCGATATGTGAGCGCGATGCTAATTGTGCTAATGCTAAAGCTCAGATTCAATGGATTATGCTAAGCTATGCTAAAAGTGTTACCGCCAGACCCGGAGATCAGCTGAATGGATTTTTAAAACAATAAAAATAAAATGTTTAACTCAAGGGGAGCTGGAAAATGAGCCTATTTTTAAAAAAGTGGAGTGTCCCTTTAAGGTCCCATCATCTCTCACAGTTTAACTCCCCATCTGTTTTTATCTCAGCATCTTCAGCTGCAGGCCCTGAAAAGGAAAAGCCAGAGATTCCTCCATACACAGGACTTCCATCTCTGGACAACATCCCTTCAGTGGCTGATCTGACCGCCGCCATGGCCAAAAAGAAGGAGGAGCAGAGACGCCTGGAGGCCGAAAGGAAAGAGGCAGAGAGACGGGTGAGAAAGACAATTACTGAACAAAACTTTATTACATTCCTGTAGTAAAGACCCATTACTATCTTGTAAATTTGTGGATTCCAACCTTAGGCAAAGGAGGGGGATACAGAGCCAGATCTTTGGGAACAAGGAGCCACAGCAGCACCTCCATCCAGTTCAGACCCCTGGGGAGCTCCATCTGATTCTTCAAATAGTGACCCATGGGGGGCGCCATCTAATGATGCCAAAGAATCTAATTCTAATGATCCTTGGGGTGGATCTGCTGATGTGAAAAACGGGTCTCCACCTGCCTCCAGTGATCCATGGGGAGGATCGTCCGGCACTGAGAAAGAGTCTCCACCCTTCTCCAATGATCCATGGGGTGACTCTGCTGGAATTTCTGAGGATAAACCTACAGCAGCAAATGATCCTTGGGGATCTCCAGACGAAGCACTAAAAGACTCTAAACCAGTAAAGTCGGATCCCTGGGGGACATCAGCAGATAGTGTGCAGGATTCAGGCAATGCAGCCTCTGATCCCTGGGGGGCGCCACTCGAAGCACCACCAGCCAGGTCTGATGATCCATTTGGTGATGGGGTGAAAGCAGATAATGACCCTTGGGGCACAGCAGGTAAGGCTGGGCTAAAGCAGTCTTCTGTCAGCATAGTGCATCATTCTTTTGTCCACTTATTTACCTAATTATTTGACCCATCTCAGTATCTTCACCCCCAACCGCAAATGACCCTTGGGGAACTCCATCAGCTCCATCAGATGCTATGACAACCAGTGACCCTTTTGGAGATGGAGGCACATCAGATCCCTGGGGAGCTCCTTCTGGGAACAATACAAACGGAACAGGTTTCTTATTTTTAAGCTTAGCTATTTTTTATGCTAGATATGCTTTCATTTATGCTTAGCTAGAATATGCTGTCATAAACTATTTACAGACTGCCCAATGCATATTGCACACACAAATGGCAAGATGTTTTCAATCGCATGGTCCAGTAAGTTTGATTTACCTTATGCCATTTCTGGATGTTTTTAATCGACTCGCTGGTAAAAATCTTGTTAGTTTCCCAGTTGGTAATGAGCACTTTTTAAAAGTCTAGTTGTTGAATTTTCAACATTTGTGCCATTAAAACTTAATATATACTGTAGATACTTATTATACATTTTTAGAAGTATTGTTGATAGGACAACAAATAAACAAGATGGCTGAGCACATGCCTCATTTTCACATATTTTAAGTCTAGTATGTTTTAATAGCAGAGACTATGGGCTCTATCTTACACCCGGCGCAATGCAGCGCAATGCGCGACGCAAGTGTCTTTCGCTAGTTTCCACCCTAATTTTCACGTTTAGCGCCGCGTTGTTTAAATAGCAAATGCATTTGCGCCCCCTTTTGCGCCCATGGGCGTTCTGGTCTAAAAACGAGGTGTGTTCAGGCGCATTGTTGGCGCGTTGCTATTTTGAGGCAACTAAAATAGACTACGCCATTGACCAACAAAAACCTGGTCTAAAGTCTAAAGTCAATGGCGCAATGTGTTTTATGTTATTTAAAGAGCGCATTAGTAAAATGCGCCTATACACGGGAGGACAACGCGGGTTTGCTTATCACAAGGTACATGAATGCGCAGCAACACAAAAATGCATTTAAATATGAAAGATTAAAGGATTGAATATAAAAGATTATAAAGAGTCTCTTGGACATAAATGAGGACTAATTATGAGACGTTAGAAGGCGCAAAGAGCTGCTTCTGCAGCCTGGTAAGTAAATAAATGCTTTGCTTTGAACAAATGCGTCTGTTTTTAAAAAAATTTTTAATGCTACCTCACGGATTTATTGTATATGATGACTCTGTAACTGTGGATATGGTGAGATGAGAAACATTTTTAAGTAATGCTTAAAAAACTCTTTGCTAAAAAAACCGCTGTCCAAAGTGCTGAAACGTGAGGGGAGCCGTTTGTAAATTCTTTATCTCCTGTTTGTTACAAATAAAGTATTTTTAGAGTACAAACCTTATCTTACATACTTGTAAATTATTTTTTGATGATATTGGATAGCCATACATTTAAAGCAATTACAAGCCTGCTTTTTACTTCCATGACTAAAAGAAAACGGGTTTTAAAGGTTTTAATAAAAAAATAACAATTTCAATACAAGTGAAAAACAACACAATTATTTAACGGATCTTCTTCCTCCGCTTAGTTTTTCAGTTTACAAAGTCCGTTATCTAAATAGGGATTAGACATAGCGCCAGCGCAACTTGCTTTTAAAGGGGATGAGAGCTAAGTCTCTCATTGGTTTACTGCACGTTACGCCCAAAATACTCCCATTACAATAGGACCTACCCTTTTCGACCATGCGCTCGGCGCAAAAACCATTTTTCCCGTCGTTAAATTAGCAAAAGTGGATTCGGACACGCCCATTTAGACGTTCCGCTGTGCGCTTTAGACAATGCGCTTAGATCGTTAAAATAGGGCCCTATATCATTGTTTTAGTCCTTATTTTTTCTATCCATAGGTGAAACTTTTGAGGAGACCAAAAAGCCAGCATCCTTTCTTGGTGAAGGTGCTTCGTTGGTGGACTTGGACTCTCTTATGTCAGTCAAGCCCAAACCCAAACTGCCCCCCCTCAATGCCATCTCCACCTCTACTCAAAAAGCCCAGGGTAAGGAGGGCTGAGAAAGAGAAAGCGAGAGAGAGAGACTTTGAGAATAAGATTGACTGAAAAGAGAGAGAGAGAATTGCTGTATATTATCTGTTTACTTTTGAGTGTTTGTGATCCAGTGTTTTTTAACGGTATAGAGTTCATATAGTCATGTGCATAGCATATCCTGTATGTAGTTGATGTAAACTCCATCTCAGCTGGTTTTTATTCTTTTTTTATCCCCACTTATGCTATATTCTTCTCTGGTCCCCCCTTCCCCATCATCCATTTTGGTTTGTATGATTTCCACTTTCATCATTCCCAGGTATTTTGACGGCTACATGCATGACCATGCCATTGGCTGGCAACATGTCCAATGCATGCAGTTCTGCTACGTGGCATTCCAACACGAATCATTTTGGTTTTGGCCCCATGACCTCTAATTACAGTGCCCTCTCACCAGCACCTCAAAACACGGCCTTCAGGATGCCTATCCCCCAAAATGCTTTTGCAACCCAGAGTACAAGCGTTTTAGGTTCATCAATGCCCAACATGAGTTTTACCACAGTTAACACTAGAATGGTTCAGCCTAGCGCTGGAGAAATGGTTCATTCACCACCTGGAATTCCTCAGAAAGCTTCTTTGGTTTCAGGCACTGGAATTGGAAAGGGGAATAATAACTTTTTTTAAGTTCTCCGATCATCTTATGCTCCCCCTTCATCAGACCCAATTTATTGTGTGCGTGTATAAGTGTGTGCAAATATTTAAATGTCATTGAGCAACAATATAATGTTAGACTTTCTTTTATGGAGAACAGCATGCAGATTCAAACCTTTTTGACCTGTTGGACAAGGAGATTGGTGCAAGCAGTTTTAATATATTTGTATATTAAAACATTCATATAGAATCCTTTTAACATGGCTTATTTGGCTAGTTAGTTGAATAAGAGATATTCTGATTAGCTTGTCACCAAACAGGTTTTGAAAAGTTGGATATGTTGTTCTGATAAATATAAGAGATGAGTAAAAAACCCCTTGTTTATTCTTAAACTTAACCAGATAAAAATGCAATATTTGATGAATTGCACGCAGGTGTGCTTTAATCAGCATTAAATATATATGCATTACCTTCAAAGATTTCCATATGCAGCCTTCTGTAGAACATATAGTTTTAGGCATATTGGAGATGGGTTTTGTAGTAATTATTATGATGATAGATGTTCTGAGTAAATGGTTTGGTTTTGTTTATTTTTTCCGTGGTCAATATCAAAACAAATCTACTTGCAGAATTCAGAAGTGACGTTCATGCACTTTTTTTATTTGATTCTTTGGTTTAATTTAATAACATTTAAGATGTTCAAGCGAAGGAAATTGAGAAAGAAAGATATTGAAATTTTGATTAAAATCATTCTTATTCTGTATAAGATAATTTAAGATGATTTTTAGCTTACATCGAATACTTTTGATTTCTGATTGTTGAAAATATATTTATTTTTAATAGTGTATTATTTATGTATTCTATTTATTTATTTATTTATGCTAATTTAATTGTTATGGAAATTACAATGAAACCTACATTCCAGAAGACAACACTTTTTTTCATTAGTATGATAAAGTTTTTCTCATTTTAGCTGTTGTAATTTTATTTTATTACAAATAAATATATTTATTCTACCATCTATGGTAAAGCTATGGTGTTAGCTGTGAAAGTGCACAATTTAAAAAATAAAGTGATAAAATCTTGTTATTTGTTGTGGTGAATTTATTATTTATTTTAAACAGATAAAGTTATCCAAAATGTTTTCTTCTAAACTTTCAAACAAGAGGAAAAAAAACTTTGCAAGACCCGACAATTTTAGCAGTGCCTTTCATACTAGGGCAATACAAATTACATTAATGGTTGGATTATCTATATTTTAGCTCAGAATTTAAACTATACTATTTACTGTTAGCACAGAAAAATAATTTGTAATTAAAAGTGTTATTTGTAATGTCTCCAAATCCATAGATATGTATATAAAGGCTAGATGGCTCGTCCGCGCTGATGGCCAATTGAGTGGAACGTCCGCATTTTGGCGGCCATCTTAGGACAGGGCGCTCGCTCACTCGTAGCATTGAGTTTTAATGATGCAGGTACTTTTAAATGACCATAACTTGCTTAATTTTTTACCGATTTTCAAACGGATTGGTTTGTTATAAACGTCAAAGATGTACCTATGACACTGAATACGTATACTAAAAATAAATAAAAAATTCATGAAACATGTTAAAGCATCCAGAATTATAGCCACGTTAATAACGTTTGTAAAAAACCAAACCGTTTGTAAATCCGTCAAGAATTCAGCAAGTTACGAGCATTTTAGTTGGCGTATGTCACTCACCTTCCGTCCACAGCAACAGGGAGCAGCACTATGGCAGCACTGACCTAAGATGGCCGCCAAGTGACGACACAGCTGACTCCGCCTTGAGCCATCTAGCCTTTATATACATATCTATGTCCAAATCTATGGGTTTTAGAAGTTTGTCGGTTCGAGACTGCGCAGAGCGATCGGGCTATCACGTCAAAATACCGCGAGATCGATTCGAAAGCTGTGTTCTCGCGGTACGTTGATGTCAATCATCGATGAAGTCAGGAAAGGTGTGGAAACAGAAACACCAGACAAAACTAGTTTGCACAGGTAAATTGTGTTATTCTGTCACGATAGTAAGCAAGCACGCTTTACCATACATTAAATGTTCAAGTCTTGTTGTTACTACTGTAGAAACTGTATTTTAGGTGGCGCGTTTCTAGCTAAGTAAGTAGTTACACAAGTGAGCTGCACGTAAAGTTTATTGAAAGACAGCAATTCTAATGTGCTCGTTAAGTTCTTTAACCTGAAAGTTTCTTTAGTTGATATTATATTTTAATGTAGTAAATGTAAATAAGAATCTTGAATTACACAGCAATTATTTTTTATTAAACTTTCAACCGCTATTCTCTTTTATTACGCTGAAAAACATGAGTGTGCAGTACAGTGTGTTCACCACTAGGGGCATCAGGAGGACGTGGAAATTAGATATACCTAGTAGGTTTAGCCTACTAGAAGTTGGGGGAGTCCAGGGTCTTCCCATGACAATATTTATAGATGAGAGTGCTTTTAGCTTGAGTGTAAGAAAAACACACTAGATAATTAATTTAGTAGACAGCTCAACTCTGCATTATTGTGATATCAGTTTGAATCTGCAACCACTGGATAAGCAGTATATATACTTTTACAGTAAAGTAAAAACCTTTAGTAAATATAAAGCTATTGTATCTTGTAAAAAAAACTAAACTGAAAATTAAAAATAGCATTTTCTGCTCCTGTTTTATTTATTTGTCTTGAGTTTTGGCTGTAGGAATATTACAATACAAGTACAAGATTGAATATCTGATGAGTTGTTAAAGACTATACAGAAAAGAAATTAACTTGACACTTTGTACATCTAAAGAGAAGAATTAATTAAACAACCTCTTCCTCAGAGGAAGGTCATAACCTGGTTGTAAGTGAAGAGAGAGTGTGAGAGAGATTTAATGGCAAAAGAGGCAGAATGGAAGGAACAGATGGACTTGGGCGGATTAAGTAAAATCTGGGTGGGTCTGATAAAAATTCACTCAAGAGGAGGAAAATGAATAAAAGAAAGACATCGAGACAGTTCAGTAATACACGTGAAACTGAAGAAATTCAGAACTGCATAGATGAAGAGGTGAGTTGCATTTTTTCATTCTACCATTATAATCACTTATCTATATCAACAAAAAAGCATTCTTTACTTCATTCATTTATGATACTGCATGGCTTATTGGAAGATTTTAATACATTTTATACATAATTTTATTAATTTAATTTAAGAAATAATAAATAACTTAAATAACAGCTGATGACTACGTAATACATCTAGGATGCCTTTAATAACACGATCTGTTTATTTAGGTGTGTGTGGAAGACTCTGCACAACGGACAAGGAGAGACAGATGTACCTTTCTTCCAGAGATTAACTGAGATCATGAAGGATTACAAAGAAATTGGAGTTGGTGATTGAGACACAGAATTAAGAAATTTACCAAAAATCTTAATCCAGCAAGAAATCAGACCAGGTGATGGGTATAGAAGAACAAGGTCTTAGCTAAGTCTGTTCATCTCTGCACTAAGCTGAATTAATATGACTTAGAAACAAATGCCGCTCGTTTTGGGTTTCTTAAATGGATGACTTCATTTATAAACCTCTAAAGGCATGAAGATCTTTGTTGACTGCCGGGCTCATCTCTGTTGACTTTCTGGAAACTTACAGAAGGTAAGTCCTGTTAAGGGTGAAACAAACTGACAGATTTAACACTTTGCTTTCCTTTTTTAAATATTTCATCTGTTTTGAACAGTTATGCATGTTTAGATGATATGATCAGTATCAGGATCAGTTTCTGTCCTTTCACATAAACTTATTCTCTCTGAATATTGATGCTGGTCTTCTGCTTCAGTTTTTGAAGTTTAGCGATCTAAAAATTCTCTTGCAAAACTGCCTACATCTCTTCCTCCCCTCACATTTGTTAAGTCTGTAGGTGGAACTGCTCACGGTGCTTTTTCATTAATTCTTTCTGTAGCATCAGGTTAACAGCATCTTTCCGGCATGCTGGAGCAGTTGTCTCGGAAGAAACGTTCCCTCCTGTCCCTCTCACTGACCTCGCTTGCCCTGGCGCTCTCTGTCTTGGCTTTCTGCACCTCGTACTGGTGCGTGGGAACGCACAAAGTGGTCAAACCTCTCTGTCTGTCACCTGTCAAATTGAAGAACTGCGGACAGAACGACAGCCAGCCTTACACAACAGGTAAGCAACTGGTACAAAGTTTTTTTGATTAGAAACTTAAAATTATAATTATTTGTATTCTACTTACAAACTTAAGTAATTTATGCTTTACATTTTAGGTACTGTTTTTGTATATACTGAATGCTAAATAAATAAGCTTTCCATTGATATATAGTGTGTTGTTATAGGACAATATTTGTCAATATATGGAATCTGAGGGTGCAAAAAAATCTAAATATTTAAAAAATTGCCTTTAAAGTTGTCCAAATAAAGTCATTGGCAACACATATTACTTATGATAAAATAATTTGTTTATGTATTTATGGTAGTAAATCTACAGAATATCTTTATGAAACATGATCTTTACTTAATAACCTAATGATTTTCGATAATTTTGACTCATACAATGTAATGTATTGTCTATTACTACAAATATACCCATGCAACTTATGGCTGGTTTTGTGATCCAGGGTTACATTTTTATTAACTATAAAACTTCTATTTAATAAGTAAACTATGTTCGAACCCTTATAATAGCCTTTGAATTATATAATTAAGGTTAAATGATGATTGAAACAGAGATAATGATGTCAAAATAATGATGTCACCATTTTTACAGTGCAAAACACAAGACTGCAACTCATAAGTGGTCCTTACTTTCCTGTTTGGAGTTTGTGGAATGATCAGAGAGGGATTTGTGATTTTGTCTAAGACAAAAAAGTCAAGATCTAAACCTGATTTGAAGCACATAAAATGTGTCACATAAAGCTCTGACCATATTCATGACAAAAATCCAAAATCTGAATCATGCTGTTTTTGCTAAACACATGCACCTATCACTTAACACAACTTTTTCACATGCTAATATACAGATTATTATGTTTTCCTTCATGAAACAATACCTTGGAAAACACCTACTGCACTTTTAAATTCTTAAAATATGAGCGATTACAGGACAATACTTGCAGTGATATAATCATCCAGGACAAACCTCGATTTAAACCCTCCATATACTACAATGAGACAGATTAACACTAAATCTATAGATTTCCATTCAGACTGTTGTCGAGGTAACACAGTGTTCAAAATGAAAGATTTAGGTGAACACCAAATAATTCATGAGATTAAAATTGAGCTTTTATCCTGGACAATGTCAGCTGTGATGTCAAACATAATCGAAAATCTGTTTGTCTCCTTCAGTGTCCCTTTCTTTGCACTTTTGTCAGTATGTGTTTATAACCGTAAATAATGATATGTGTGTATACGATGAATAAGAGACCTTTGTTTTCTTCATTACTTTTCTTTCATTCCAGTATATTATCTCTCTGTTTACAGAAGCCCCAACCATAGACCCAAAAAAAGGGGATTTCAACGTGACAATGTCCCCCACGCAGATAGAGGAGCTGGCCCGTATAAAAGCCCAAAATCTGGCAAATGCAGTTCACTACATCTGGGAGACAGGAGAGGACAAATACATGCTGCGTTATTTCCATACCGGATTCTGGCTTTCCTGTGAAAAGCACAATGATGGTAAAGGTAAGAACCTGTGGTTCTGATTAAATACTACTGTCTGATATCTGTCAACTCACAATTTTATATATGTGACCCTGGACCACAAAATCATGCAGTCATAGGTAGCACAGGTATATGTAGCAAAAGCCATAAATACATTTTATCGTGTAGGTCAAATTATCAAGTTTTTTTATGACAAAATCATTAGGATATTAAGTAAAGATCACGTTCCATGAAGATATTTTGTACATTTCCTACTGTAAATATATAAAAAATGTATTAATCATTATTAATATGTGTTACGTAGGACTTTATTTGGACAACTTTAAAGCCAATTTTCTCAATCTTTAAAAGTTGCTGCACCCTGAGATAGTGATGTAGTACTCGAGTCCGGTTTCGGACCGATTTCTGCTTTCTCGGACTTGTCTCGAACTCGTTCCTACAAAGACTCGGTCTGGACTCGGTCTCGGACCACAGTGAGAGGAGATGGACTCGAGTCCTCGAGACCAAAGCATTTTTAATGTTCATATAAAAAACCACATAACAATAATAATAAAATGCAATGTTGACGGGCATTATTTGAAAATGACCTCCCATGGTGCAATGCAAAGATACTGCCATCAGAGCCGTTTATTTATCTCTAGAAAAATAGGCAGAAGATGATGCATGTGGTAGGGATTTTTTTAATGATAGTAAAAGCATAGTCCATATTAAGATGTTAAGACTTATTTATTTATTTATGCTAATTTAATTGTTATGGAAATTACAATGAAACCTACATTCCAGAAGACAACACTTTTTTTCATTAGTATGATAAAGTTTTTCTCATTTTAGCTGTTGTAATTTTATTTTATTACAAATAAATATATTTATTCTACCATCTATGGTAAAGCTATGGTGTTAGCTGTGAAAGTGCACAATTTAAAAAATAAAGTGATAAAATCTTGTTATTTGTTGTGGTGAATTTATTATTTATTTTAAACAGATAAACTTATCCAAAATGATTTCTTCTAAACTTTCAAACAAGAGGAAAAAAAACTTTGCAAGACCCCGACCGACAATTTTAGCAGTGCCTTTCATACTAGGGCAATACAAATTACATTAATGGTTGGATTATCTATATTTTAGCTCAGAATTTAAACTATACTAAGACTGCTCCTCTAACCAATTCCCAATCTAGCTTAGTCTGTAGGCCTAACTGTTGGTTATTAACTGGGGTGATATTAAATCATAAAGATAAAAACTGGCATGTTTTTATGGTCTTGGTCTCAACTCGGTCTCGACTCCTAAAGGACCCGTTCTCGACTCAGACTTGCTTCCTAAAAGACTTGATCTTGACTCAGACTCCACTGTATTTGAAAACCAACTGCTCGGCATAGGCGGTCTCGTCCTTATCCCTACCCTGAGAGTCCAGATTTTCAAATTGTTGTCTCTCTGCCAATATTGCCCTATCAAACCATACAGTACATTAATGGAAAGCGTATTTATTGAGATGATGCATAAATCTCAATTTAATAAATGACACTTATGACTAGTTGTGTGGTCCAGAGACACATATTAGTATATATTTGTCGCTTTTTTAATTCCAGTGCATTAAAATAATAATAAACAACCGGCAAAGCTGCTCTTGACACTGTCCTGATTCAGCCCCTTTAAATCCTGCTGTGGCCTTTCTCTCCCAATTTGTCCACTATGGGGTCACTCGAGTCCTCAGCATCTGCTACTGTCTTACACACCTCACAGAGAACACAGTTAAAAGTTATATAACTTTTCTCACTTTTATCAAATGAGAATGATCACAGAAGGTTTTGTCTTAAAAAACAGGTCTTTACTCAGCTATATTGAAATTCTTTTACAAAGATTATAATCATGATTCACTTAATTTCCAGGTGAAAAATGTCGGAGCTTCATTGAGCTGACCCCAGGAGAAACACAAGGTGAGATTTTCATGAGCTATACATCAAATTACAGAGCTCTGAGCGGTTGACTAATGCCCTGATTCACATCCTGTAGGAGTTCTGTGGCTTTCTGTGATATCTGAATTTGCGTACATCGGCCTGCTGGCGTTGGGCTTCTTAATGATGTGGGTGGAACTGCTTCTTCTGTGTCTGAATAAGGAGATGTATGCCCTCAAGATCAACGCTTTCGCTGCCATTTGTACCGTACTGTCCGGTAGCTTCTTTTTTTTAAGAGCTGTAATAGTTTATTTCTTGGTTCTCCGGAAAATAGTGTGGTTCTGATCCATATTTGACAAAGATCAACTTGTACTTTTTAGGCCTGATGGGAATGGTGGCACATATGATGTATACAACCGTGTTTCAGATGACTGTGAGCATTGGCCCTAAAGACTGGAGACCTCAGACGTGGGACTATGGCTGGTCATTTGCGTGAGTTCTCCTATGTTTCTTCAGTCTTAAAATGAAGGTGCTAAAGGACGGCTTAGAAACCATTCCTGGCTATATGGTATCATAAAGAACCTTTAACATGCAAAACCTTTATGTTGCACTAAACATCGGAGCTGCTGGTGTAGTAGGCAGTGACCCGACACATAGAGCAGTCACACTTTTGACTCCCCAAGTTCGAGTCCTGGCTTGGCGTCTTTTGCTGGTCATGTTCCCATCTCCAACCTGTAGTTTCTATCCTCTCCGTACATTACTGTCTGTCAATAGGCTTTATGCCCAGCTGCACTACTTCCTGAACTTCAGCCAGCTCCTTGTTTCCTGTCTGCCATTATTGGACAAACTGATTAATCCAGGTGTGTCTGATTATTGTTGTTGTGACTACTGAGGTCAGGCACACCTGGATAAATCAGTTTGTTTGTGACTACTGAGGTCAGGCACACCTGGATTAATCAGTTTGTCCAATAATGGCAGACAGGAAACAAGGAGCTGGCTGAAGTTCAGGAAGTAGTGCAGCTGGGTATAAAGCCTATTAAAGGTGAAAAATGCCAACTTTAAAAAAGTTAACTTAAAAGTTTAGTTTAATTTGCAATTAAAACTATTGTATTACAGTTAGTTTGTGTTTCTTCTACAGTTTGGCGTGGATCTCCTTTAGTTGTTGTATGGCAGCCGCCGTATTCACCCTAAACTCTTACACCAAAACCCTAATCGAAATGAGGCACCGTGCCCGGATCCGCCTGGAGGAGGCCCGCGCCACCAACCATGCCCCACCGTATGATGAGGTCATCACGGCGGGTGGTGGGAGCCTGTATTCGGTCAGCCGTCTGGTTCAACAGTGCCACAAGGGTGCACTCATGGACACCATGTGGCCCCTCAGTGAGGAAGTGCCTGATGGGCCTATGCCAACTGCAAATCCCCATGGTCTGGTACTGATGGGGGGATGTAGAACAAAGGGGTGTGAGGACTATGAGGAAGACCTGGATGAAATGGATGAAGTGTCGGATAGGGAAGAGAGAGGAGGGGCGGATGAAATGTGCTAGGGTGATGAATGAGAAACTGGCACGTGACAGGACAGAAATGATACAAGATTCTGGTATGAGCGACAGATGAACACAAAAAACACTCATGATCTTAAAAATATTGTCTTGTTACAGATCAATTGTGCATTCATACCAAACAGATCCTAATAAACATCTTGGAGTTGTCCTTATCGTCATATACATCAATGGCTTTTATGGATATATGTTTTGTTAAGTGTTATTTCTACACTGTAGCTTTAACAAAAGAAACTTTTGGCTTTTCTTGAACACAGCTTTACACCAGTGGTTGACCCATTGTTGCTGTTTCAGATGTTCATAAAATTGTCCCTAGCTGTCATTGGGGCTGTACCCTTTCAAAAAGTACAATTATACATGAAGAAATTATAATAGTACCTCAGAGGTACATATTGGTACCAAAGAGCGCATAGCAGTACCTCAAAAGTACATATTGGTGCCATATACATATCTGACCCTTTTTATTGCCCAAGTAAACTCTAGGGACAATTTTTTGACCATTTGTTGTTTAAATTAAAACATTTTTTTGACAGTCAGTGTTTACATTTTTGAGATAATATCAGCCTACAAATGGTTCACTTTTAGTTGTTCCTGAATGATCTGCTGGGATGACAAAATGTATTTTATCACTAAAATAATAATGAAACACTTTCATTTGCTGGTCTAAGCTGGTCTTCTCAGCAGGAATATTAAGAATTTGTATGTATATATTATGTACACTGATGTATAATAGTCTTAATGGTCAGATCTGTGGTGAATCGTTTTATAATCTGTATACATTGGTAAATACAGTATGATGTATTCTCCCATGTTTTAAAGTGCTATATAAATGTGTCTTTTTCAAAAAAATGATTGTCCTCTTTTGCTTGGCATTTTTCTCTTTTACCACAACTTTATTAAATCTTAAAATAAATGTTTTTTTATTAATCAAATCAATTCATTCATTGTTTCTTTCTGCTGACATGTCAACTGTAACAAAATACTGCTTTGCATTTAAAATAATGATCCAACTATGGGATTTACATAGAAGCTAAAGAGGTCTTATCTATAGTTGAAGCCTGATTTATCCAGTTTATCTGGAAAGGACATTTGGGTCACGTCTCGCTCTTTGGGTCGATATGCACTGTAAAAAAATTCCGTAGAAATTGCAGCTGGGTTGCCGGTAATTTACCGTAGATTTACATTTATGTTATTTACTGGCAAGAGTTTGTTCAAAGTTAAATGAACATTAAACATTTACAAGTATTTGTCTTTACAGAGTAAAACTAAAAAAACAGCATCAAGCAAAACATTCTGGGAAACAAAATCTGAAGCAAAAAACAGAAAAACGTTGATGATGATTTCTGATTCCCAGAATGCTTTGCATGAGGCTGTTATTGTATAGTTTTATTCTGTAAAGATAAAGACTTGTTAATATTTAAAATTTATTTAACTTTGAACAAACTCTTGCCAGTAAATAACATAAATGTAAATCTACGGTAAATTACCGGCAACCCAGCTGCAATAACATTGAAATTTCTACGGAATTTTTTTACAGTGTGTCGGTCACTTTAATTCTGCATGTCATCCAGTTCACGTTTTCTATAAAAGCACTAAGCAACAAAATATGACATAATCTGAATATAAAATAAGATGAGTTGATGAAGAGATTACAGCAAACAGCTGAATTTCGTCAGCTTTAGACAGATGCTTTGAAAAGCTGGACAGAAGATTATGCGAATAATCTCCCCAGTATAAGAGATAGAGATCAAGTGAGGGATGGAGAAAGAAACGGAAAGAAAAACGAAATTACAAACAAAGGACATAAAGAAAATAGATATTTTTTTCTGTTTTCTTACTAACACAGGATGACAAAACTTGTGTTTGTCACAGTTAAAGTAGAAATAATATGTAAAATTACATTTGGAAATGTAACGGGATTGGCAAGTGAAAATTCGCAACCATTAACTTAACATAACTTGGGTTGTTCAAATTTACATACCTCTCTGGTTATTTGAGGCCAAAAAAATCACATGATTAAACGGCTGTAAAAATGTTTAAAAATTTTGTTTTTTGGTCACAAAATGACCAACTTTCAATATAAAAAGTGCTTGTGGACTGCATTTTCACAGTCTTGGGCATGTCAAAGATTAGTAAAACATTGGCGTTGATGCATTTAAAGTTTTTGTGCAGCATCAGATTTAATTTCTTCCATTATAATGACATTTTTTGTTGGCATTCATTTCGTGTGTTGGTTGCTACCCGTTCCAAATCAGTGACACCACTTATGAACTTGGCAATTAAAGAGTTAAATTCATGGCATTTTTGTAAAAATGTGGTAGTTTTAATCAGTATTGAGGTTGATTAACAGATTTATGCACAAACTAAATTAATCTGATACATTTCTACAGTCATTTGATTAAGTGTTGTTTTTTTTTGCCACAAACAACCCAAAATGGTAGTACATTTGCCCACGATATATTGTTGAGTTTTTTATTCAAAGCATTTTCTCAAAATATGTGTCAATATAAGATTTGCCACCAAAAATCATTTTATTTGCTAAAATGAGAAAGTTGTGGCCAAATTAAGACTAAAAAAACCTCAACAACCCAAGGGTTAACATAATGTAAAATGTATGTGAAAACACAGCTAAAGTAATTATGGGATTTACTGATTTCTAGCCTACATAAAATCATCCTACATAATTTAAAGAAAATATAACCTAGATATATTTGTACCGAGTAAGGTTGTGTCAACGACTGAAATGAAAGTGAAATCAATGGCTAAAATCAAACTTTGATCCTCCAAATCATACCTAAATTCAAAACATTTTGAAATGAGATCTGTTGTGCAAAAACAAAGCAATATAAAACATTAAACTCTTTGGTTAAAGTGTATATGGATAAAATTAACACAGAATGCCATAACAAAGAATATGAAACATAACTTATTTTGTTGGAAACGCGCCACACATTAACAGAACAGAAGCAAGTCTACAACAAGTATGAGGTGTGCAGACAGAACATTAAAACAAAATTAGGTAAACCATACATTTAACAACTTTGCGACAGTTTTTCTGATAAGGGGGGTCTAGATTGTTTTTTTTTTAATCACTGATTTACACTTTAAGTAAAAAACATATTTGAAGTCTGTTTTAAGGATACACCGTAGTTGAATATCAAATCATTTTGCCTTATAGCCACATTTATCTCGACTGTATCTTTGACTTTGTTGTATCATCTCAGGTTATGTAAATATGACACAGGAATCAAATGCAATATAGGCTAACAATGCATTTTAACATCTACAAAATGTTACGCTAGTATATAACAAACAAATGATCCATCTTTTAGAATATACAGAGAATATAAACCCAGTTCATTTGAGTACCAACATAACCATGAAATCAAGCATGAGAAAATTAATGATGTTTATCATTTACGTTCATACTGAATTAGCCGTATCGCTACTTCGCTTGAAGATACGGCCTGGATGAACTCACCCTCTGCAAGTCGTTCTGCGTGTAAAAGAGAGAAAGAAATTATTCATGAAATTAATGTTCTCTGTATGTTGACTCTGTATTGACAGATCAGACAACATCCAAACTCTTACCATTGTCCTTTTTGCCAAAGATAGTCCAGAGTTTTTCAGCTCTCTTCTCTGCTGTGTTTTCGTCACTGGGCAGTTCTGCGTGCTTTTCTTTGGGTACGAGTTTGAAAATGGCCTGATGGAAAGTCAGAGAGTGTAAATGGTTGTCAAAGTTAAACTAAAATGATCTTTCTATTCTATTCTAAATACAATACACTATTTACATAGATAATCAACACACTGTCAGACAAAATGGTCAAAAATGGTGCCTAGCTGTCACTGGGACGGTACTCTTTCAAAACGTACACCTTTTTGCGTAAAGAATTCATATTAAATCCGATTGAAGCCTGTGTAAGGTATAATGCTTTGTACACACCAAACGCGGGGCATCACGTAACTGTGGGTTCAAACCAGATACAAGTTCAACGATTTGCGCAAGTAGATTACATACAAAGTCAATGCAAAGACGCGATCAGACGCGTGGAACGCGCACACTATTCGCCTCAAACTTGTCTTCGCCCAAGTTGAAAATGAAGAGTTTTGTTGCAAAACGAGATTACTCCGGGGTTTTTTTTATTTTCAAAAATCTCGGTTTTTGGTTGTGCATTCCAATTAAAATCAATTCAACTGCAGTTTTTGGTTTGATTTAAACCTTCATAACTTAAAAAATACAGCTAAGTAGCACCATAAAACAAAATAATAACATGATAACATAATAATAAACATGTTTTGACAAAAATGTTAAAAATGGAGTTATCTCGTTTTGCAATGAAACTCTTCAAATATTCAACTCGAGCGAAAAATTTGCATGACACGAAGTTAAATCCCGCGAGTGATCAAGAGCAAGTAACGCGATGCCCCGCATTTGGTGTGTACGTAGCATTACTCGCTCTAGATTACTCGCGAGATTTAACTTCGTGTCATGCCAATTTTTCGCTCGAGTTGAGTATTTTCAACCTGGGCGAAGAAGTGTTTGAGGCGAATAGCGCGTGTTTTCGCGGCCAACGTGCCACCCATATCACGTCATTCGCATTGCCCCATGTGAGGAAACGTCTGATCGCGTCTTTGCATTAACTTTGTATGTAATCTACTCGCGCAAATCGTTGAACTCGCATCTGGTGTGAACCCACACTACTGTTTCCTTAAGTAAGTCGCTTTCTTTGGATAAAAGCATTTGCTAAATGCCTAAATGTAAATATTAGTACCTTAGAGGTGCATATTGGTACGAAAGAGTGCATATTAGTACCTCAAAAGTATACATAGGCCTATTAGAGCCTGAAAGGTAAATATTGGTACTAAATACAATATATATCTGTACCTAAATGGTACATATTATGACCATTTTAAAGGTTGCTTTCCCAGTGACAGCTTGGGGAATTTTAAACCATTTTTCTGACAGTTAAACAGTACATGTTGTTGTTTTTAAAATCTTGAAAAAAAATTTAATATCTTGATAAAGAAATTGTTCACGGTTGAACCAATAGAGAGATCTTGGTAATATGATTTCAAAATAATTAGTAGTATAAGAAGAAAAAACCCAAAGTGATATCTCCTTAAATAAATCTGTTGATAAAACTGTAGCACACAAAGATCCCAAATTAACTTTTTTTTTGGCACCCTGCATCATAACTTATAGTAGATGTTGTTGATATTGTGTCACCTGTTTTAACAACATGGTGCACAAAGGTGCATTTCTAAATATGTTATTTATGTCTTTAATTAATGCTTGAGGTTTAATGGATTTGTTTAAGACTTTGTGCTAAATTTATCTCACATACATCCCTTTAGCTATTTAACCTGCTATATATGTCTCAGTCCTGCATTAAAGCTTAACTTGCTTGTCTGGTAAAGATACATTTGGCTCACCCAAAATAAACTAATGATTCTCAACCTTGCCAACGTTGGGGTGTCGTTGTGGATTAATCCAGCACCTTTAATATCACACTTTGGTTTGCTCAGAGATGTTTATTCACAGTGATACTATTTGTTTTCATACAAATGAAGTATGCAATATCAGACACACCCTTGAAAACTGATCTGATATTTTCTCTGAAGAAAGCTAAACAGTTGGCATGTCATGGCCTCTGTGGCAATGGTCTTAAATCCAGATTGCACACTGAGGAGCTTATCTCTTTCACAGACCCCACCACCGAAGTCTTCCCCCTCCATCAGCAATGACCTCATCTCAAGCACAGATTTAAATTTAAGTGATGTCACTCCATACTGTAGGTCTAAAAGCTGATCTTAGGTCAGCTTTGAGGTAAAATGTTCTCTATGGTTCATTGATTAAATCTGTGATACATACAATCACATGTGATCCCATATGATGTAAAGTATGTAAAAGAACCTTTGTGTAACAGCGAAGAGTTTTACACAGATTTATTTACAGGCCTAGTGGTCAGTAGAAACATTAACATCAACATAATCTTTTATTTGCTTTACCAGCTGTACTTATATGAGAACACTTAACAATCTCTTACCTCAGATAGTTGAGCCACTTCAGCTTTTGAGACGTAGCCACTCTTGTCCACATCGAACAACGTGAAGGCCCACTCAAGTTTCAAGGTCGTCTTTCCCGTAGAGGTCATGTGAAGAGCAACAATGTACTCTTTAAAGTCTAACGTCCCATCGTCATTCGTGTCAAAGGAGCGGAAAACGTGCTGGGCATAAGATTTAGCATCACTGTCAGGGAAGAACCGAACGTAGATCTCTACAAACTGACTTAGCGTGATCCGACCAGAGGGACACTGCTTCTGAAAGTTCTCGTACCACTGCAAGATCTCGGCTTCAGTGAACCTTGTGTTCTCTTTCAGGTCCTCCAGGGTTTCTTTGGGGAGCGCTGATTTCTGTGAATTTCCCATGGCCGCCTTTTGCACCAAGGGCTTGGATTGTGTCTTTAGTTAGGATCAGATGGTTTGTGAATCTATCAGAGTTTCTCAAGGTGTCCTTTCAAAACTGTAAGAAAGTGGAGTATACTTGCTAAAACAGAATAAAAATAAGAGACATTTAATCAATTGCTTAACATTATATTCATCGTCATCCATCCACAGATCTCACAAAAACTGTCAAGACTCAAGAGCATAACTGGGTCATATCCAAAAAATGACATAGTTCACACATTTTAGTTTTGGAGTAAAATGTGACCCAGTTATGATTTTATGAGATTCACCCACTGTAAAAAAAAATAGTTGGTTTGGCTTACAAAAGTAAGTTACCTGGTTGCCTTAACATTTTTAGTTAATTCTAACTTAAAAATATTAGTTGACACAACTTTTTAAGTAAAAAGTAACCAACAAATATAAGTTGAACCAACAAATTTTTTTTATAATGTACACTATTAGTTGGACTATGTACAATATTAGTTGGCTGAACAACCATTACTTATTAATGTAATTAGAGTAAACACAAAAGACCTAGTATTCATAACTTTTTAACCTCTCCTTAACATATTTAGAATGTGTAACACAAAAATTCAAGTTACCAGGTGAACTTAAATTTATGCAAAAAGAAAAAGAAAAAAAAACATAAATAATGCCAACTACTATAACAATTAGGTCAAAATTAAGTTAATTTAGCATAACATTTTAAGTAACTAGAGACACGTGATATGCCAATTTCCCATGATGCCTTTCCAGCCAAAAATTCTGACATCTCTCGTAGCCATTTTGTGAAGCACAGACATTTGCCCATCAGTCATGTTTTTTTTTAAATATCTATTTATTTATAAAGAGCAGGTATGATATATGATGGCAGTATTGTTTAAGTATAAATGATTTAAATGTAGGTGATCAGCTCTTTGTCTCCCTCTACTGAGACATTAGTGTTGTTGAAAAAATGAAGATAATACTGTAAAATATTCAAATAAAAATTTGACCTAGGCTATCCAGCATAAGCAACAGGGAAAATTACTTCACATTTTTGCATTCAGAAAACTAGGAATTTTAACATACGAATTATGGTTTGTTGTGTGCGAAGTATAAATTCTGTCTAAAAATTGTAAACAAAATTGCTGCTTTAAACTGGCTGTGCAAATCTTTTCAACTTTTCAATTATTTTCAAACATATAAGTTTTAAGTGTTTCCTTTTGAATTATTTTTTAAGTTGATTCAACGTTTCACTTTTTACAGTGTATAGATTGATCAATTAATAGACATTAATGCAACCAATCAAATAAAAATTCAAACCAAAAATAACAAAAATGATGTGTTTAATAATCAGCAACCCTAGAAAATAACCAGAAAAAAAATATATATATAAAGAAGTGTAAAGTAAGCATGCTTACCTTTGGTTGTGGATGAAAGATGAAGGATCAGTTAATCATGGTAGATTGTGAGGTAGTGCTGAAGGAGGTGGCTATCCTCCATACTGGGTTAAGTCAATTAGACAAGATTGCAGAAAGCTCAGCCGTAGAAAGATTTACATTTACATCTGTCCGTATTCTGTTTTTAATAACAATCTTTTGATTTCAGCTAAAGAAATGCCATCATACAATCATATATAAAACTGTGCAAAAATCTTAGGTCACCATGCCAGAAAATACAGGAAATGTGTATATGCTATTAGAAAATGTATAAAAATGTAAACTGATGTGTCAAGTTTTTACTTCCATTCCACTTGAGCAATAGCAGGAAACTGCAGGATCTCTTAAATAAATTAAATCCTAATTTCTAATTTTAAAGCAATTTGTTTTTTTACTTAATTCTGCTCAAAAATGTTCAAGATGTGTTTAGTGCCAAGAGAGGTCACACTAAACACTGACGATGCCTAAAGAAGATATTTAGTCCTGAAAATTTTATTTTTGTACATATTTCCTATAATATTTTGAAAAATAAATATGGATGGACATTAAAACTTCCAAAAACAACATCTGGTGGTGGTGGCCTAAAACTTTTGCACAGTACTGTATATAATCTCCCGAGATGTATATTTAACCACATAAGATACAGTCTATACTGATTTCTATGTTTCAGAAAGTGAAGTGGGGCTAATGGTGTTGGTCATTTTATTTAAATGTTACTATGACAAATATTTCTGCCATAAAATGCAACAAGTAGTATTAGAAAAACACAATCGTGTGCACATGGAGGTCCCGTTTTAAACATGGATGAATGCTAAAACAGGATTGTCTTTCATATCCGCGTAATTCTCATTAAATTAAGTGCAGTGGTCTCATCAGCATATTGGACAGATTAACAGGGGCTTAATGTAGATTGGTGACCTCTGACCCACAAACTCTTTCCACTACCCAAAGCTAACACAATGGCAGACAAAATTACTTACAATGCTTTGAGCTTCAGAGACTTGACTTAAAGGGATAGTTCACCCAAAATGTAAATTCTGTCATCATTTACTCGCCCTCAATTTGTTATAAACCTGTATTACTTTCTTTGTTATGTTGAACACAAAGTAAGATATTTTAAACAATGTTTGTAACCAAATCGTTTTTGAGCACAATTGACTTACATGGTAGTATTTTTCCTACTATTGAAGTCAATGACTTCTGTTTCCTGCTTCATTACAAATATCTTCCTTTGTGTTCAGCAGAACAAAGACATTCATGCAGGTTTTTAACAACAGGAGGGTGAGTAAATGATGACAGAATTTTCATTTTTGGGTGAACTATAGGATTAAAATGTTTGTCTATCATACACTTCTGAATATTCTCTGATAACCCCCAAGCAAAGACTTGAATACATTTAACATGGGAGTGGTAACTGAGTTATCCAGCTTTGAATCCTACATTGGGCGATCTATAAACTACCACCACAAAAATAACTCAGAAAGTGTAATAGCAATATAAGTAGCATCAACACAAGAGTAGGTTACACAATGCTGCTTATCCAATCAAATCTGAGTTGTATAATGTACTAATAAACACTAATGACATTGTTTGCATATCATCAGAGGTGTCTTTACATTCATGTATATTCTCTTATCAATCCTCTGTTTACATCCTGACAATGTTTATCTGATTGTGATACTGGGTTGTATCATCCCTGGTCCCATTATGTCCCCCCATCTCCACCACCACCTTTAACAATCCCTCCACAATCCCACTTGTTATACTGAACGTGAATTAAATATGACTTGAGGGGTTTGAGGAAGAAACAAAATATGTCAGGTACAAAAAGCCAAGCTGTTGTATGCAAGTGCTAACCAGACAATTCCATGTGCTTTCAATTGCGAACTTAAACATGTTAATTTAAGTGCAATGACACAGGAATTAACACAGTAAATGCTATATCCTAACCTGTAGTGACTAATCCACAGATAATGCCTAAGTATATAGTGAATTCCTGCAGTAATGTGGCTGCTAACACATACATTTCATGACTCCTATAGCAAAATAAGGTCTGAAAGGTTTGTCAATATCAATAGGTTACTCTATACTCTATTTCTGATGGATGTTTCATTACATGTTATACAAAATATCAATGATTTATGTCTTTTGATAACACCAATGTACTAACTTAGAAGTAGAACAAATACTTCAGATATTTTGTTTATTCACTTAGTACTTCTAGCACTGTGCCAGTTATACCACACAGTCAATACCACACAGAATAAAGATATTTATAGACCCCATGTGCTAAACTCTTCCCCAATCCCATTAGAAGGCTTAAAACAGGAAAAGCCAGCTAAGATAAAGTGTAAAATTGGAAAAGACCCTAGAGCTAAATTAAGCTTGGTGTATGTTTGTCTGTTTAGTTGACAGTAAGCTTACCTTTTGTTTACCTGTGACACTTTTAAAAGAGGTCGAATGGAAAGACAGCATTTAGGATTCAAGATATTCAAGCAATAATAACAAAGAAGTCTCTTATGCTTCAGCCCTTGAAATAAAATGCTATCTTGTTTTTGCGTTATACCAATGTTATCTATAGAACAACTTTAAATGGGAAGTAATCATAGTAGTCAATGACATCACCTTTTTTTTAAGGGAAATATATTTACAAATAATTTTGCCATGACAATTTTTTTTATTGTACCACAGTTTGCACTCCAGTTTTTTTTAACACTATGCAATTGAAAATGTTCATGTAATATACCCAATATATTAGGCAAGATAAACATTAGGTAATTTCCCAAAAATTTATCAATCAAAAGTATGTAATATACATTTTTAAAAAGAATATTCATCAAATCCAAAAGTTTATTTAAACAATTGCTATATTTAAAGAGAACACGGATAAAAGAAAAAATACAAAACGTTTTACATTTTATAGAAAGTTGTTTATCACTTTGTCAATGTCAAAAATTAATCTAAACAAACTAAATTGGAAGTAATAAAAGCAGTAAGAGGCAGTAAGGACAGAAGAAATATAACTTCTGAAACTAATACTATTATAAAATACAATAAAAAACATACAAAGTTAACACTCCAGCACACTTGCATTTCTTGTAACAATTTTTGTTATTAGAGTTTCCACCGGTGACCTTTTTGTTGAGTAATGCGAGGAACGTAACAAAGTGGTTCTGTACTTTTACAAAAACAAGTTCCTGTCAGACTACAATTCATTTCTGTATTAAAATATCTGCAATACCTCGTAACAGTCTATTTATAGGCAATTGCATTTTCGAGAAAATTAAGAATGTTCAGTTTGACAAATATTACGTTTGGCAGTGAATCTCCAGGACCAATTCTTTACATTCTAACAATGTCCAATCCATTCATGTCATGTCTTGACGGACAAGCAGGAAAGAAGACAATGTCTCTGTCAGCCGATAGTCAGTCCTGTGTGTAAATTCAGAGCCCTCTGTGGACACGGTGTGTGTGTATTTTCCTACTCAGATTCCGGGCCAAGCGGTCCACAGTAGTGCCTATTCGGCCCAGGTCTTTCTGCTGTGGTGCACCCTCAATGTTGCCGCTATACCACATCACCCAAGCACCAAGCGATATCAGTACCAACAGAACACCAGTGTAGACAAGAAGATCCCCGAAATCTCTTCCTTTCACTTCCAGAGGTGCAAAGAGCCCCAAAAACAGAGCCGTGAAGCCAAATATGTCAAAAACGATAGCAAAGGCAAGAGCCACTTTGCAATGTTTAAGACCAGCCGATAATGCCATGACAACTGTTGGACACAAGCATAATACACATTTTGTAACACAGAAATTAATTAATTTATAAATATCCATGATGTCTTATACTAACCAAGTTTAAGTGGTAATCAGCCAAAAAATCTTTTTACAATGAAAGTTCAATTGTTTATATTGTCACACACAGTTATACACAGGATACAACCTGCAGTGAAATGTAACGTTAGGTGCTTGCAGTGAAAAGTTTGCATCAAAAAACTCAACAATGGTTTAATTATAGTAAAAGTGTAGTAAACGTTTTGGTTTTTGATTGATTACAATTTGCATTACCATAGTTTTACTACACATATAATATGGGTACTTTTACTACAAATAAAACCAAAACTATGGTTACTACTAGTTAACCATGGTTAACTTACATAAGCGTGTGAAAACACAGCAGCACAGCCTAAACTGTTTATTTTAAAGCGCTTAAACTTCCTTATTCTTTATTACTCATCATGTAACCATGCGCGCGTTTCAACTCCATAAACAATGCAATCTATACAACAATTAAACAAACAGGACTTTAAATGACCTCTTTATATAGACGAATTATTAACGAAACTGACCTTGATTCTTGTTATCCTCAATCCAGGTATATTAACTGGAAAACATCGTTTTTTTTTTCAGGTGTGGTTGAGTCAAATATGGAGCGAACTACTGTACCTGTCTCCAACTTCTTCCGGTCCCACCCAGATATTTGATATTTGACACCACCAGAATCGCACCTTACAAAGAAGTCACCGAAACAGTTACAGCTACAGTACAACAACATTAGCTTTAGAACAAAATAAATATTTACAATTTAACGTAGTGTGAGATCAAATTAATTTGCTAATTTTAATTGTATTTTATCATATTTGCATAATATTTAAATGATTAAAAATAAAGATTGAATCCTGAAAATTATGTCTTGACTTTCCACAGAAATGCAGAAATCTCAATTACACTACTATCGTAAAATATCGTATTGGCAGTTTATTCCAGAAGTTTAATCAAAATGGTGTTCGATTTCAGCCAGTTCGTGTTGTGACGTCACCATACCGCGAGAGCAACTACAAAGCACACGGTTCGAATCGATCTCGCGGTATCACAGTATCATATGTTGCGCACAGTCGCATGACGTCGTACCCGTCCATTATTTCACCGGAAAAGGTGTGCGTGTGTCTTTGGCACTGATTTACAAAAGACCCGGATGTTCCTCACTTCACTAGTCTGTCAATCATCCGGTCGATCCTTATGAATAGAGATCAGCGGCACATACGCGTAAAACAAATACTCGGAGCCAATCACCATGCGGACGCTGTGGGCTTAGCAAAACATAGTGGTTGAAGTTGCAGTTGTTGTGAGTATAAAAGTTTAGTAACATTTTAAAAGATGTTATTAAAGTAACTGCACCCATTTGGCGGACGTCTGTGTTCGTTTCCTTATAACTAATCTTCTTATGTGCAAAGTGAATATAAACGTACTTGCAAATCTTATCTTTTTAGCATAAATATGCTGTAATGTATGAAATATTCTCATCTGTTCACTTGTTGAGTAGGAAGAAAGATTCAAGCTAACTAATGTTTAATTAACTGCTTGTTAACGTTAATGCATAATTAACTACTTGTTAACGTCAGCATCTACTCCTCTGTTAACGTCAGTCGTTTGTTAATTGCTACAAGCCCTGCGCTGTTGTGTTGACCCACCTGCCTTCTTTACTCAACTTAATTTCAAATTAGAAGCTGAACTGTTTTTTTTTTTTTTTTTGATAGTTTATGTTTGTTTATAGGTTTGTGAATACCAGTCTGATCCATGTTACCATTTTCATCATGACTGATGCCCAAAGAAACACGAGGAACTACAATGGTGGGATTTACAACATTAAGGGTCAATTCAAAGTTAGCAACACAGTTGCAATGTTGTTTTTGAATGAGGATGCAACAGTAACTTTTTCTCTAATGGTTACAGATTTAAAGAATGAAGATGGCTATGAAATCTCCATCCCATTCGAGGACAGCAATCTAGTTGAATCTGGTTTCTATAATCAGCATGGCCAAGCCTTTGATGGTAAATACTTAACATGTTTTGCCGTATTACATTTAATCTATTAATCCCCTCCATTATATACAAGGGCTACAGGATATCCAAAAATCAGGTAGCCTTAAAAAAATCTTCAGTGACTCTCTTGTTGATTTCAAGGAGATTCGAGCCAGGTTTCTGCTTGCAGTCCGTACTTTTTGATTTCTACCCTCCGAGCCCAGCTGCAGATATCTTTAGAGAAGAATTCCTGGCTCCAGAAGCGCATCGAAGATCTGGAGGAGGAGAGGGACTTTCTACGCTGCCAACTCGACAGATTTATTTTCACAACCAGGAGCCAGGAGAGGAATGGTACGATGTGAAGTGGAACTTTTAGATAACTTTCAACGTGGTCTTTAACTGGTTTATGTTGTTGAGATGGATAGATGTATTAATGCTTAAGAATCCAGTTTCATGAAAAGTTTATGATCTTTAATTACAGACCCTCAGATAGAGGCTGTACAGCACCCCACCAAACAGAAGCCTGTCATTCGGAAGACATCCACCCCTTCTCCAACACCCATGATGACACGATCCGGCCAGATTCTTACACGCAACCAGATGAAAAAGCGCAGCAGACAAAGCAGTGCGCAAGGTGTGTGCAGTCTCAAATAATTAAATAAAAAGTTAATGCCCATGTTGTTGTTAATGTGACATTTTAAAATGTATCCTATTTAGACTTGGTAATGCATCCTTTATAAAGTATTGCGTAGTGTAATTTAATGCTGTTCATGTTTTAATGTACTCAGAGATGTATAGTAACGAAGTAGAACTACTTCACTACTGTACTTAAGTACTAAAAGACAGTATCTGTACTCTACTGAAGTATTATTTTTTTCTCCTACTTCCACTTTTACTTCAGTACATTTTTTCTTTGAGTTTAATACTTTTACTCCAATACATTTTTTATGTGCTGCATAGTTACTCGTTACTCTCAAATGTTACGAATCATGGTCACATGGTGGTCTGAACCAATTGGAGATAGTAAAGGGCGACCCCTCCCAACCTCTCTCTCACAAATATGAGCCAGGGTTGTTGACAAATGTGAAGCGAAGAGAGAACCAAAGTGTGCGAGAAAGACAGAGAGAGAGAGAATGCGCAAGAAAGGGCGAGTGTGCACGAAAGAAGGAAACCTAAATTCAATGAAACACCTTGTACCTTTACCTATTACCATTTTATTGACTTATATATCATTAATTCTGAATTCTCTATCGCCATATCAGTTAAATTAATCTGAATTATCTGAACATTCATGTCCTTGTACTCCTGCTACAGCCAAAGGAATTGTAAGTGTCCTTTAGCTTAAATATTTGAAATAATATAAACAATATTATATTCAAACTTTTGACTGTTTTCTTTAATAACTACATTACACAATACTTGTACTTTTACTTTCAGTACTTGAGTAGTATATTTTAAAATAAACTACTTGCAATACTTAAGTACAAAGCATGTTTAATACTTTAGTACTTCCACTTAAGTGCTGTGCTTAAAGAGCACTTCAACTTCTACTCAAGTCACTTTTTTGATAGAGCACTTGTACTTTTACTCAAGTCTGGGTCGCTAGTACTTTATACATCTCTGAATGTACTGAGGGTTCCGGCAGTAATAGCTGAAAGTGATAGGAAAGAAAAAAGGGGAACAAATAATCTTATTCTCTACTTCATAATGCAGTTAAAAGTTAATAGGATTGCTGTTGTATGTTAACTTTAAACCCTTTATCTTTCTTTGTTCACTATTTTTTAACTTAGATGATGATGATGATGATGAAGAGGAGGAAGTAATTGAGGAGGAAGAGTATATAGAAGAGGACGGCTACTTGGAAGAAGAGCAGATTGTTACAGATGAGGATAACGATGATTTAGATTGTAAAAGTTCACGAAAGGGCCGTACAGGTAAACCGAACGGCCAGACCAGAGTTAAAAGAAGACGTGTTTTCCGTATCGCCCGGACCATGGAGAGACAGAGAGGTGAGAGTCTTTTTTCAAAGGCTAAGCTTCAATATTTGGCGTAGAAGATATTTTATGCTTTTTTTAAACTTCTCATTCATAAACTTTTGATTTTAGTTAAAGACCCTGCAGGTGTTCTGCTTCGCTACAAGAAGATCCTTGTAACCTACCAGAAGTTGAAGAGCATGTCTAGAGCATTCCAGGTTCACGGGGTTGACCGCAACACCGTGGCCTCCACCACACCTATTGCAGAGCTGCTCCTGGTCGCCCCAGAGAAGGTAGCGGATGTTGGTGAATTTGATTCATCCAAAGAGAAGCTTCTGGATTACGCAAGGCGTTGCTATAAAGCTCTGGATGAGGCTTCTCACGCAAAGGTGCAGGCCTTAAAGAAGAGCAACCTTTTACTGCCCATTTCATACAGGTTTAGGCACTGAATTTTGAAAACAACATATTCATGTTTTGGTGAGAAGCGGAGTTGTGATTTTGAGGTAGTGGTTTGGAAAATATGGAAAAACATGGGATATTTTTTTTTTTTATCCCTGCCTCAGCTTTTGGAGTAAAAAACTTTTGCCACAACTTTTGCGAGTTTTTTGGTGATGGTAATTCCACTTTATAATGGTGCAAGAAACATTGTTTTTGTTAATGCTGTAATGTAAATGGGATGGCTGACGATTCAATCTATATTTATATTATTTATCAGCTTGTTTGATCCCAGCTGGAATGTGTGAGCTCATTTCAATTGTGTTGACCAAGAAAGAAATGGCCAATCCTTAAAAGTTGAAAGTGATAAATAGTCAATAGAAGAAAAAAATAGTCAATCACTGTATTTGAAGGGTAACTTTATATTATTTAATATATGCTAAAGTTAGTTATTGTAAAGTTTAAAAAAAGTTAGTGCCTAACACCTTAAATGTAAATGTCATATCATCAAATGTTTGTGTTTGGAGTGATATAAGGAGCCGTTTGGGATCTTTTTTTGATAGAATCACTTGGGCTGAAGATCATGTAAGAAATAAAGTTTACAATTTGCTACACTCTCAGAAAAGAAAACTTCTTAAATCATCTTAAGACCTTCTAAGTGTTGTCAGTATTATTCTATCATTCAAAATATTTTTGTTTTGACAAAAGAGAAGCACATCGGCCTGAGAGTGTTGTGTATTACTGATATGTCATATCAACTTTATAAATAATTTTTTTGTAATTGTGTTTTCTGCACACTTTTGGTACCCTTTTTTTTGACTACTCATGAGGTACGACAGCAAACCTCAAATATATATTTGTTTATTAAAATCTTGTTGATGATAAAATATTTATGATAGAATGGTTTAACACCAAAACCAAAAGTGTTTTGTGTTTCAACCAGTCAATGCTAATTGTTTATTTATTTTCTTGATATGGCTGTATAAGAGATCACGTAATGCTAAAGCAGTGTTTATACATTGAATTGCAGTTTTTTGGCATTTTAGTTTACATTGCATTTAGTGTTATGGCACTTTTTTGTGATATTTTTGTGTGTATATTATTTACATACACTATTTTTTGTATTATTATAAAACTGTATGTTTCAAAACTACATCCTTATGTATAAATAAAGATCTCCAATATATTCTGGAAAAAAAGGAATTGCTGTCATAAAATAGATACATTTTTATAGAGAAAATTGCAAAGCGGTATGAACCTATAATGTTTCTCCAGACCTATAGGGGGCAGACACTACAGGATGGCGCTCGTTTAAAGTGCTGGTTATTGGGGCTGTGAAGAAACGTACAACGCATTCGCCAACGCGGAATAAGCGGTTAGCATTTTTAGCCGAGACGGTCTGAACTTAAACATACTAAAGAATGAGAATTTACAACAATTAACTGTCAAGGGGTGTAACTAAGGGATATCTCGTTATATCTAAAAGATTTATATACTTGTATTACCATCTTAAACCTTTCATTTTCACCCTGCACCCGGTTCTGGTTAGCATTAGCAGCTAACAACAGCCTGCAGGATAGTGTGTACTTATATGCGTGCACGATTTAAGTTGCTTTTCAGCAAACCGTGTATGTTTGTAATATTTTTATAACATCTATAACCTTTTTAGCCTGGCTCTTGAATTTTCGTGCGACAGAAACGGCTATACAGGCTATATAGTAGTGAAATAGCGCGTTAGCTAAAGGAGCCGAGTCGATTCACAACAGCATAATGTCCGATTTTGATGAGTTTGAGAGACAGCTGTCTGAAAACAAACAAGGTGAGTGTTAAATGTTTATCAAAAGGTATAGTAGTGAGAAATAAGAACTTTCATAACACTAAAAAGCTGGAAATGTTAGTTTGTTGTCATAACAATAGCCTAGAGAGTTATGAAAACATGAAAGCACCGAACATATGTGTGCTTTATGTACAAGGCAAAAGATCTTTAAACTATAAACATGCATGAATCTGGAAGAACAGGTTACTGCTGATATATGTACGTGTAATAATTTACTAAAATTAAAATTAAACCTTTCCAAAGCCGTAGACACTTAGATTTGGAACAGGAGCCACAGGCAGCCAGCAATTTATTTGCATGTGTATATATTTGACTTTAATCCAAAGCAAGTTGCAGTCCTTATAATGTAAACATTTTATCAGTATGTGTTTATATGTCTATATTAGTAAGTTCCATTGGCAACCTATATTTTGTTTGAATTTTAACCCCTTTCGTTCTTTTTCACGCAGGTGACAGTCTAAATGGTCACGGTGGGTATCACAGAATGAGAAGCACACACAAAACCTTGCTTCTAATCTTCCCTTTTGTCCTCTAGTTTCTCACAGTGAAATCTGAAAATCACACACTCAAAATCTCTTTTTCAGCTTAAATGGGCTTTCTGTCCCCTCCTGTTTAAAATTGAACAGCGCGAGGCTTCTTTCCTCTTAGCTTCAGATACCTGCAGCTATTCACTCTCCTCTTGGGATCTTCAGATCACTCTTATTTTGTCCTTTCTTCAATCTGTCTCAGAGCGGGATAAAGAGAACCGGCATCGCCGGCGCAGTCCGTCGCGCAGCCGGAGCCGAGAGAGGAAGAGGAGGAGCAGAAGCAGGGAGAGGAGGAGCAGGGAGCGTCGCAGTGATAGCAGAGACCGCCGTCGTAGACGCAGGTGAGAGAATGTGGATTGTGACTGCAACGGCTAATGCCAACTTTTCAAAAAAAAAATTGGTGGAGAAATGGATTGAATTTGATTCTACATTATGGCTACTGTGTTGTTGCTTTATATAAGGCAAAGATTATGAGGAAAAATAAGCTTGGCTTTTAAAACTGAAACGGTCTTTTAATTGCACAGTAACCAAGAATCAAACAAGTTGATCGTGTTGGAATGTCAATTCCCTTGTTATTACCCTCATGTAAGCAGTACAATCGTTAATCTTTGCTCTTTTACCACATTCAAATGTTAAATATCTAAAGTTTGTGTGCTGAGGTTTAAGCTACTGTGTGTAGTAGCTTTGTGTCATACCCTGTTCTTAAATGTCATTTCAGTGATCATACACAGAACCAACCCCAAGAAAATGTCAGGTAATACTGCAGAAGGGCATCTACATGACGTTATTAGCATCTGGATTATTTTGCCAAAAATAAATTGTACCTAACAAATTGACTTTGTGAAGGAAATGCATTGAATTTGGAAAATAGTCACTACAGCAAAAATGCTCAGCTAAAGAAAGGCAATGGGCAATTTGTTACATTATTTTGGTTGATTGATAGTTTTTATTATTTTAAATATATTCATTAACTTTCTATATATTAAAAATTACGTGTATTAATTTTGCATTTTTGTTTATTGCCCTTTAGTTCTAAATCAAGCAGAAAATGAATCCTACGGCTAAATAACAAGCAATGATGTCATGCCATAATAATTGCATAACATTAATGAATGTACCATTTTTTGTACAGGTTTTATAATGTCTTTGTGTGTCTTTTCTCTTTCTCTGGTTTTCGGACACTTTTGTTATTTCAGCCGTTCACCTCACCGTGAGAAAAAGAAGATTAAAATTAAGAAGTACTGGGATGTGCCACCTCCAGGCTTTGAGCATATTACACCCTTGCAGTACAAAGCCATGCAAGGTGAGGGACATGACATGCAATACTTATCCCCTTGCTTTCTCTTTTTTTTATTTTATAATTTATTTGTTCTGTATGTCTAACGGCTGTTCTCTCTCTCTCAGCGGCTGGTCAGATCCCTGCCACTGCCTTACTGCCAACCATGACGCCGGACGGCCTGGCAGTGACGCCGACCCCAGTGCCTGTAGTGGGCAGTCAAATGACTCGCCAGGCTCGCAGACTTTACGTTGGCAACATCCCATTTGGCATCACAGAGGTGTGTTGAATGAACGCTATTTACATATTAAAATGACTTTAACAGAGGCTTTAACAGAGAACATTTGCACAGATATCATTTATCATAAACTTATCATTTATCTTTACCTTATTATTTAGTTTCTTATAATATAACAATTAATACAAATTATAATTTAACAATTGTAATATAAAATATTACAATTTCAAGTAATTGCATTTAGCATTATTTTTATGCTTATACAAGTGTGTCCAATCCATTAATGGTGCCTTATTGTATATCTCTAAACTTTGATTGGTTTAAAATATAGCGAGTTTCTGACCTTATAACGTGTTTGATTAGTTTGTATATAGGACTAAGACATCTGAACTAACATGCTGACTAACTAGAATTGACAGAAATTTCACATAGTGCTTAATAATTTCTCATTCTCTTCCTTCTTTAGGAATCGATGATGGACTTTTTCAATGCTCAGATGAGGCTTGGCGGACTAACTCAGGCTCCGGGAAATCCGGTCCTGGCCGTTCAGATTAACCAAGACAAAAACTTTGCTTTCCTTGAGGTATGTACACACACTACATATTACATTATCACTGCAATTCAGAAATTGAGGAGTTGGTTCTATTTTCTTGCTATCTGTTTTTCAGTTCCGATCAGTGGATGAGACCACACAGGCCATGGCGTTTGATGGCATCATTTTCCAAGGACAAAGTTTAAAGATTCGCCGGCCACACGATTATCAGCCTTTACCTGGCATGAGCGAGAACCCCAGCGTATACGTGCCAGGTGCGCCCATTTTTTTTATACCCTCTATTTTCAGAAATCTCAGGCAAGAAACATGACATGCAGAACAATACAGAGAAGGCCTCTGAAGGGTGGCAGCGCGAGTATGTGATGCATTACATTTTAAATTAAACTTAAGAACCTAAGAATATAATTTAGTTTGCAAACATACTTTCTCTTGTTTATTTGAACTCATGTTAGTATTGTAGTCTATTATTAGCTTGTCTTAGCCCATTGTTTGTTAATTAATGTACTTTCACTTTTTTTATGTTTCACAGGTGTGGTGTCCACTGTTGTACCAGACTCGATTCACAAGCTTTTCATTGGAGGCTTGCCAAACTATCTCAGCGACGACCAGGTTGGTTTGAAGTTTACTTGCACACAAACATTTTGCCTTCACTCATGTATTAATGTATAAAAACTACCAAAAGTGGAACCCACATCAGTTTTAAATAAAGCTTATTTTTTCACTCCAGGTTAAAGAGCTGTTAACCTCTTTTGGACCTCTCAAAGCCTTTAATTTGGTGAAAGACAGTGCAACAGGGCTCTCAAAGGGCTATGCCTTCTGTGAATATGTGGATGTTAATGTGAATGATCAGGTGAGTTGGCAAGATCTGTTTTTCCTCCATGTCTGTGCATTTAAATATCATTTGACCCTTGAGTTAATCTGTTTATATTTTTTCAGGCAATTGCAGGACTGAACGGTATGCAGTTGGCAGATAAAAAGCTGCTGGTTCAGAGGGCAAGTGTAGGGGCCAAGAATGCCACAATGGTAAGATTCATGGGAATTTAACTTTTATGAACTCTTATTTTCAGGGCATCTTTAATCTTCTGTACTAACCGTCCACAGATGAGTATCAATGAGACTCCAGTGACGTTGCAAGTTCCAGGAATGATAAGCAACCCCATGGTGCAGATGGGTGGTTCACCCACAGAGGTCCTCTGCCTGATGAACATGGTGGCTCCGGAGGAGTTGCTAGATGATGAAGAGTACGAAGAGATCGTGGAGGATGTCAAGGAAGAATGCTCCAAATACGGCCAGGTCAAAAGCATAGAGATCCCTCGGCCTGTTGATGGGCTAGAGGTCCCTGGAACTGGAAAGGTAAGGGGTCTGGTCTGGCTTACCAGTGATGGATACAATTAGGTGCATGTTGTCAAAACTTGCTGTTAACTTGCTGTTTTATTCTCCAGATCTTTGTGGAGTTCATGTCCGTTTTCGACTCCCAGAAAGCCATGCAGGGCTTAACAGGAAGAAAATTCGCCAACCGTGTGGTGGTGACCAAATACTGCGATCCAGATGCCTACCACCGCCGAGACTTCTGGTAGAGGCATGAGGAAAAGAGAGCAAAAGAAAAGCGGATGAAATACCAGCTATGTGATGTTAGCTCATAAAGAAAGAAATTGAGGCAGAGATGATGAAGGGGGAACATTTTTGTACTCATAAATAAGCCAAAAGGCGACAGTTATATTTTTTGTTTTGAGCGTTAAATTAAAAGAAAATTCGTGAGCATTTATGGGAGGGGTTTTTTCTTTTGCTTTTGTTTGTATTTTAAGGACATTAGCGGGAGATAGCTTATTATTCTGTTAATAAAACTGTCACTCTTTTTTAATTGTATACTGAAACAAAAATGTAAGATTGTGACGTTGCTGACCAACAGAGAAGCACCAAGGTTACATTTCAAAAACGAGAACCATTTGGCATTACCACGGTCATATTTAGACGGGTAATCCAAATAAAGATGTCATCATTTGGCCCCTTACCTTGATTTTATCCCTTTTTATTCCTTACTTTGAATTGTAACCGACTGATCGATCTTTTTCACTTTGTCTTCTCTGTTGGTCATCTCGTCGCAACTCCCTCCCATTCTGTAGCTTCTCGCAGTTCATATCTTCAGTAATTAGACTGTCCCAGATCTTGTTTTTTGGTATAAAGTTGTTGGTTTTGTCTTTGCTTACACTCATTTGGTCTCTTCCATTTGTAATCACCATCTCATTTGGTGATGACACGTGTCCTGTGTGGAAGCATTTGTGTTTCTATGTGTGATTTTCAGTATAATAGGCCACTTTTGATAATAAAACTATTGGAAGTATAAATCTTGTCTTTCTGGGTTTGAGTGGCTTGAGATGCACTGTACCATTGCATGCTATTCTGTTTAAGAAGGAGCAATATGTAGCGTTTTTGTTTTGTCTCAATTGTTTTAGTGGCTGATCAAATGACTGGATCAATACGTCACAATCTGACTGGAATAACCATAATTTTTCTTTCTATAACACTGTATGACATCTTTATATATCTTATGCTGCTTATTGCTTTTTAAGTAGTTAGCACAAATCAGATTATATATTCAATGATATAAGTTACTAAAGGACCATCCCAGAAACATCTTAAGTGCTACAATCAGCAGTTCACAATACAAGTGTCTATGAATAATGATAGGTTGTTGAATGATTTTCATTTAAGTACCAATTAAAATATGGGTTTAATGTGATCCCAAACCTGTGATGCTTATTTGTACAAAAAATTTAGTGGCCTAAGATTTAGACTTCAACTGATACAGAAAATCTCATTACACTGAAACTTATTCTGATGCTCAGAAATAACTGTGATGGTTGAGGTTAAAAACTAGAAACCAAGTTGAAAAATGTTTTATCACTGCGGTCCCAGCAAAATGCTGCATATAGACACTTGTCTACTGATTTTAATCATCCATTTTATTTTGTGTATCTAATTATATGTATTAGTGGTTTTAGTATCAGGTGTAGTAACAAATATAGGTTTAAAAAAACTAAAGAGGCCTTTATTTTGTCAGATGATAGTAATGTGTTGATTCTCTGTTCACTAAATACTTCTCGAAATGTCTTGATTTTTTATGCAAACAATAGTAAAATGCTTTTACAACTATGTAGAGTCTTTAATGGATCGTTGTTAAATTTTAAATAGATCACATTTACAAAAAGCTACTAATAAAAGTTATTTTCTTTTTTAGATAGTTTCAAAATGTTATGATGACAGCAGCACAGCCTACATCACCTGCTCAGGTAAAGACATTGGATTGGACATAAAAAAAATATGAATTATAAAGGTTTGCCTGTATGTCTTTATCACTGTTTTATAAATTAAGAGTGGTAAGCTTGTGTAATTATTTAATATTTAAATATCAACATAAAGAAAAGTTATTGTCTTTAACTTCATGTTTTATGGCCTTTCACTTTTTATGGTTTCAAGCAAATATACATTAGGTTTTATTTATATTAAAAGGGGGGAGTATTTTCTGATCTGATAAAATAATAATTTTATTTATATGAGAATACAAAACCACCGGAAGCAGACTCTGTCTTGAAAGTGTTTTGAAATAACTGCAGCTCTTTCCTATGCTTACTCTTCTTTAGATGAGATCATAAGCATTTCGTAAACAAATTTATATTCATAAACACAAGTCACTAATCGAAGACGGATTATAAATAGACTTTCAATCCTTGCAGTTGTTGTTCATCAAAGGCCATAAATTACGTCGGATAATTTTAAGACATCCCGGTACACCTTTAACCTCTCCAGATACACCAACCATCACCCGATATGCACGGAAACTGTCAAGCAGTGGGAATGGATCGACAGCTGCTCTTATCCAATGAAAGATGAGCGCCGTCGAGCGGCATCCAATGGCACGCAAGTGGGCGTGTTCACACGCCTTCAGCGCACCAGCGGAGGAGGTGTTCCTGGTGGCCATCTTTGATGCGCGAAGTGATTGTTTGGCGAATAGAAATAATAGGAAATAAAAATATAGCGTAAAAAGTTGGAAAATTGTGCCGGAGCCGAAAGGAATATTAAGAGGAAGAGTGAAACTCGAGAAAATAAGGTAAAGCATCCTTGCGTCGTGAAAGCGTCGTTTATATTACGTGCCTCTCTTTTCTCTTTCCCGTCCAATTAGTATCCAAGCCAAAAAGCTCGAGCCGGTCGCGTTCACGGCAGACCGGAATGGGTCGCGAGCTTTCTAACTCTACTGAAGTGACCGTAGTATATTATCAGAGCAGAAAAAGTATCATAACCGTATAACAGATAAATAAGAGAATCCACATGCATGCAGACAGTGGCTCTGGTTCATATCCATCACCATTTAAACATCCAACTGCTTTAATGAGCGCTCATCATCGGGGCTGTGAGGTTTGGGGGTTTAACGTTAACTTAAGACTGTATATACATTGCATGGTAGATAATAGCTAACGTATGGTCTTGAAATACCAGCTGTTGTGCTTGCACGCGCTACATTGTTGCGAGAATTCGGGGGATGCGCGCGACGATGTGTCAGATAACTTTGATTGACGTTGAGGTGACAGCATGTCTACATTTTACAATATTTTCAGTAGGTTCACTTTGTGACTGCTTTTGAACAGCTGCCACATTTCTACTGATGACTTAAACCACATATTAGTCTATATTGAGGTGCATCAATGCTTTAGAAAATGGTGCCAAACGAAATGTAGGTGTATGAAAATTCTGACTGTATTGACACTTGCCGCACTTGTTAGACAGTATCCATTTTTTCTAGAGAGTAGAGATGTCTTTTATGGTAGCATGTAAGCAAAAGTGTCTTTAAGTAAGTAGAAATTTAAAGTTTAAATGCGGTTTCATAAGTGCTGTACCAAAAATGTCTGTGTGTGTGTGTGAATGCTAGGGGCAGTTTCCCAGACAGGGTTTAGATTAATCCAGTACTAGGCCTTGGTTATTTTAAGCATTTATGTCGTTTTTACAAATTTACATTACAAAAACAATACTGGTGTTTATTTTGAAACAAAACAATGGCACTGTTATATGTTAAGATTCAAAGTAAGGCAGCTTAAACATTCAAAACTGCGCCATAGTCTTTGAAATGGGACTAAAAAAAGCTGTTTATACATGTAGGGCTTCAAAGACAGTTTTTGGTGGCATACATCAAAAGCTTTTTTTGTTTGCTAAAGGCATGAATCCCACTCATCTGAGGTTAAAAAAACTAGTTCACTCGCAAATGAAAAAATATTCTGCGTTGCAAATACTTTCGAACACGTGATACGTAATAATATTGATGCTCCTCTGTTGTCAATACAGTGAAAGTGAATGGTGGTGTGCCTTACATGTTTATTTGTGTTTGTTATTAAACAAAGTGGGATGAACAATGAGCCTTTTAGACATGTCAATAATGCATTGTTGTAAGTCTTTACCAAGTAATGTATGGTCTAAAGTGAGACCGAAATAGCATGTAATTATATTTCATGGAATTTTACACTAGTTTTTGTGTACATCCCAGTGCGTATCTTCTTAGGCATTTTTTACATAAACTCTTCTAACATAATGTAAAGAATGTTCTGTGGAATTATACATTTTGATATCTTTAATATTGACTGAGTAAGGTCATGTGAAATGATTTATTGAAATCAAACTAACCTCAGATTTAGACTATTAATCTTCAGCCACAGTCACAAATCTGCAGCGTATGTAATGTTTATATGCATGCATTGTGTATGTATACATGAATGACCAGAAATAGAGCATAGTGTTTCATTTATGTACTGTTTTATTTATTTATTTGTTTCAGTAAAAGAAGGCATGAAGAAAACATCATAGTCGAGACGTCATGGCTGATAAAAGGAAACTTCAAGGTAATCGCATATGAGAAAACCTTCAGTTCGAATCTAATATTGGAGTTTTTCCCACAGTCCTAAAGCTTATATGTTTATTAGCCTTCTTGGAAGATAGTAAATTACGTTATCCTAAACTGCTCATTTCTGATGTGCCTGGTATCACATTGTGTGTCATTTACTAAAGTTGTACTCGTCTGTCTACAGGTGAAATAGACAGATGTTTAAAGAAAGTTGCAGAAGGTGTAGAGCAGTTTGAGGACGTTTGGAAAAAGGTAAGGAACTGATACATTGTATTGTTGTATTGGGTTCAATATCAAATTTTATGATATGAAATGTAGTGTACATCAACCCCTTTCCGGACATGGAAAGGGGTGAACTGATCAGTATTTAGATGGATGATTAAAACCACATTTAAAAGTAAAAAACGCTCCACTTTTAAATTTTTGCAAGGTGAGGCAGTTTGCACGCTAAAACGCACACGGCCACAACAACAACCTTGCTCAGCATTTCCATTAAAACACACACAAAAAAGGACTTTGAATCCCTTTGCCACAGTGATTGAATTTGAATAATGTAATGAATATGACAATAACTACCTCCATGTAAATATTTCATTTTTAAAAAAGCGCTTTAGCGCTTTTTCCATTTCTTTCTGATTAAGTGCACAGAGATGTTATTGCATCTCTTTATGGTTTATCTTGGAAAATGAGGTTAGCTGGCCCAGGTGTATATTTGCCTTCCTGCAAAACCATCTAGCAGGAGAGGGTACACATCATGTGATCGTCCTCTCATACATTGAGACTGGGCATCAGTTTTACATTTTGTACCATATATTTGACCCATTTTCTTACCTCTTCAAGACTTTGCACTTAATTGAAAACCATCCATGTTTCACGTCTTCAATATTAGACACCTGAGCCAACCTTGCCCCCCCCATCTCTAGAAATGATCATGTTTTGGTCAGCTGTATGTCTGTGTTTTTTTCATCAGCTCCACAATGCAGCCAATGCCAATCAAAAAGAAAAATATGAAGCAGACCTCAAGAAAGAAATAAAAAAATTACAGGTGAGATTTTCCTTAGCCTATAAGTGAATGAGTACAGTTAAGTGTGTTTCCACCCTTGGAAGCCCAAAAATAATTTGAATGCATTGGCTTTTCCAGAGTGTAGGGGACATGTGCGCGTGTCCATTGAGCTTGACTCCACAGGACGAGTCTATGCATGCTTGATTTCAGGCGTCCGACTCTTTTTCATTTTCTTTTTCTTCTTTTTATGTTCTGTCTACATCTGCCTGTTTTGATTCCGCAGCGGCTTCGAGACCAGATTAAGACGTGGGTCGCCTCCAATGAGATCAAAGACAAAAAACAGCTAGTAGAAAACCGAAAACTCATAGAAACGGTAAGTTCGTGACCTTCCTGTTTGGTTGTAACAGAAGGACATCAAACTCATGAATAACGTCAGTTTTTATGATTTTAAAACTTTAAATTTGATTTTAGTGTATGAAGTACACTAGGAATTTCATGAGTTTTGGATATGTGGGAGGTACATTAGACCTTTTTATGCTTTTTGGGACCTGTGTCTAGGAGAGAAGTATAAGGATAACACTGTAAAGATAAAATACATTCAAATTAAAAAACAATGCTATTTCTAAATTTAAATAAGCAGACATGTGCAGTTTTGTCATTATACAAAGGCAGAGGTTTGCTAAAATTCTGGCCGGAATAAAGTTTGTATGATTAGGCTATTTCACAGAGTAATGATGATAGATGGCCTTAGTGGGCATCCCTCATCGCAGGTACTTTTAACTGCAATTTAAGATGGGCTTTCTGTTTCTTTCAGCAAATGGAGCGTTTTAAAATTGTTGAACGGGAGACCAAAACGAAAGCGTACTCTAAAGAGGGACTCGGTCTCGCTCAGAAAGTTGATCCTGCACAAAAAGAGAAAGAAGAGATCGGGCAGTGGTTAACGGTAAGAATCAAACGTGCAATTGAAAAAGATTTCATGACGTTCTCAGCATGATCCCTATCTCGAACCAATGGTATTATGTCCTGTTTTGCATAATTTATGATGCCACACTTCTGATTTGTACTTTTGTTTGGTTCAGAGCATGATCGACACTTTGAACATGCAAGTGGATCAGTTTGAGAGTGAGGTAGAGTCACTGTCCGTCCAGACCAAGAAGAAAAAAGGAGATAAGGAGGTAAGTTACTTTTCTACCACCATTTAGTAAAAAAGCTAAAAAAATAATTTTATTGGGGAAAGCCCATAAACGGCGTAAGCAAAAAATTATCAGCACAGGAAGTTTTTTGCTGATAACCCCTATTTCGTGTTGCATGTAAACACCTTAACCAGCTTTCTCGCAGTTTTCTTCATGTGGGCATGACATTTCTTTCACATGCGAAATTACTGAGAATTAGAGAAACTGCGAAAATAAAACATTTAAAGGTTCTGCAGACATGAGAAGAGATACTACAATACTGCCCTACAAAGGCAAAAGGCAGTAACTTCATTTTTGGTCGAAAATTAGTTTGTGATATTTTTGGGACATTCAAGACCTCCTTTATCATGTGGATAAGTATCTTGAGTCCATTTTGTTGTTTTTTCAAGAAAATTAAAATCAAGAAGAAAATAAACTAAAGTCACTAAAAGTCTAAACTTTAAAGTCATTTTTCTCAGTTCTACACTATAGCGAGTTAAGGTCTTTTGCCTTTGTAGGGCAGAATATAGCTTACATTATCTCAAATGTTTTCAACAATGTTTGAATCTGAGAATTAAATTTGCAGTCTTATAAACTGTTCCTAAATCCTGTGCAGACCGATCGGTCTGACATCAAAGTATTTTGAGAGCGATTTCAAAGCAGTACTCTTGTGATAGTTCGCTGTCATAATGCTGAACAATCTGCGCAGTGCCATATGTAGTTGTTCGCATACTGAAGTCACTCCTGGTTGTTTCCATCAAGCCACACTGTCGGCCTTACGTTATAATGTTACTTTAAAAAACTCTTTTTATTACGTCATCCATGCACAGGATTTGTGAGTCCTGTCAGATCGATTCCTACGGACGCTACTACAACTCCTATCATTCCACGCTTTTTAACAATGTTATCGAACTGCTGCGCCCATTTTTATTTAGCAATCTCTAGTAACCTGAGAAATTACATATTGTGCCTTGAAAATACCATTTATTATCTGTTTTACTCATCATATGACATCATTTGGAGTTTCAATGACTTTTTTCCATGCTGTGACCTCAGAAGCAGGATCGGATCGAGGAGCTAAAACGAATGATCGAGCGGCACCGGTTTCACATTCGCATGCTCGAGACTATCCTGAGAATGCTGGACAACGATTCGATACAGGTGGACGCTATCCGCAAGATTAAAGACGATGTAGAATACTACCTTGATTCTTCTCAGGATCCAGACTTCGAAGAGAACGAGTTCATCTACGATGACATTGATATGGAGGAGATAAGTAAGTTTTTGTTTTTGCGGACAAGGATTGCATTGAATGTTCTGTTCTCGATCATAATTATTTTTCACCATCCAGCCCAGCCAGTAGTGGCCACATCTCCGCCAGGCAACATGGACGATGAACTTTTCCAGCACTCCAGTTCTACGCCGACTTCCACGACATCCTCTTCCCCCATCCCTGTCTCGCCAGCTACTTGCACTACGGTAAGCTGCTTTTTCTCTCAATTATTTTATACATCGAGTTGTGATGCTTTTTTGTTTTTACAAACGAGAGATGAGTACAAATTGTTATGCGTGGTACTTACATGGTACATATTGAGTTATTCTGACTGTGTAAACAAACTGATATAAATGTTTTTGTATTAGTCAGAACTTATTATTGTTTATTCATCTTTTTTCCTTATTTGTGCCATTTGAGAATTCGGAAGATGAAAAGAAAAGAGGTCGTTCGACAGACAGCGAAATCAGTCAGGTAAGAAAAAATGTTTTCTATTAAAGGGACACTTTTTAATATCCACTTTTGTAGATAATATGCTCATTTTCCAGCTCCCCTAGAGTTAAACATTTGATTTTTACTGTTTTGAAATCCATTCAGCTGATCTCTGGGTCTGGCGCTACCACTTTTAGCATAGCTTAGCACAATCTATTGAATTTGATTAGACCATTAGCATCGCGCCTAAAAAAATAACCAAAGAATTTCAATATTTTTCCTATTTAAAACTTGACTCTTTTGTAATTACAACGTGTACTAAGGCAGACAGAAAATTAAAAGTTGTGATTTTCTAGGCAGATATTGCTAGGAACTATATTCTCATTTTGGCGTAATAATCAAGGACTTTGCTGCCGTAGCATGGCTGCAGGATGCGCAATGATATTACGTAGTGCCTGAAAATAGTCCCTGCTATTGATAGATACAAAGGGGACTATTTTTGGGCACTACGTAATATTATTGCGCCTACTGCAGCCATGTTATGACAGCAAAGTCCTTGATTATTACGCCAGAATGAGAATATAGTTCCTAGCCATATCTGCCTAGAAAATCACAACTTTTAATTTTCCATCGGTCTTAGTACACAATGTAACTTCAGAAGAGTCAAGTTTTAAATTGGAAAAATATCGAAACTCTTTGGTTATTGTTTTAGGCACGATGCTAATGGTCTAATCAGATTCAATGGATTATGCTAAGCTATGCTAAAAGTGGTAGCGCCAGACCCGGAGATCATACTGTTAAGATTCGTATTCTTTTGTATCAACATTGAACTGACAAATCCTCTCTTATTGCAGTCACCTATCAAGAATGGAAATCCATCTTCATCGCTATCCTCCTCGTCCTCATTATCGTCATCCTCGGGAGCCTCTTCAAACTCTTCGATCTCAATGGCAACCATCACCAGCTGTGGAAGCTCAATATCAGGGGGCAACATGGGAGTCTCTCCTCCAAACTCTAGCAGCTACAGTTCAGCAACCCAGCAACTATCACAGCAAAACCAACTTCAGCACCAGCCCAAAACCCCCTCCCAGTCCAGCACAAGCTCTGCCTCCATCAACAGTATCTTACTCCCAACACCCATCTCCACCTCACCACCCACAACCAGCATACCAAGCCCTCAAACGCCCATCTCCCAAAACCAGCCTACCGGTATGTTGGGTTCCACCTCTGTTTTGGGCCTGGGAAAGGTTACAACAACAACAACGAGCGTTGCGAACCAGATCCCCAGCCTGGCACTTTCAGGGATGCCGGCATCCTTAAGCAGCATGGCTGGGTTTTTGAGCGGATCTACGCCTTACGCGCAAGCGGCCGCATCAGGTTCAGTTAGCGGTGGGCTGTCGGGGTCTCTCGGGACGAATGTCAGCAGCACCAGCTCAAGTGGACTTGTAACCTCATTGGGACCCAACGGAAGTCTAGGGTCCACAAACCTCTTGGGCTCAGGTGTTTTCGGTCTTGGGTCGACACAGTCTGTTGTGGAGCCTCTGGTGGGTCTTAGCCCTGTGGGAGGAGGATTGACACCAGGGAGCAATATTGGAGTAATAGGCAGCAACATAGGGACCTCTGGGACTACAAGCTCATCGGGTATGGGAAGTGGAGTGTTACCTCAGCCGCCAAGTGGACCGAAACAAAATGGTGGTACAAGTAAGTTCAGCCCATCTGTCCATTAAAAAGAAACACATTTTTTTTATATAAAGCTGCAAATTTTTGTCCAAATTTGTAAAAATCAGTGTTCAGACCTGTCTGCTTGGCTGTAAATCATTTATTATTTGAGCTTTCTGCTAAAAAAGTTGTGGATTGCATCTTTAATTATGTACTATTGGAAGAAAAGACTAAAATAGTTTGATATGTGTTTTTCAGGTTATAGTGCCGTGGTAGCAGACAGCACGTCAGACTCCACCCTCACTAGTGTCAGCCAATCACAAAACAGCCAATCCTCCTTAAATTCGTCAACAAATCAGCCGTGAGTATTGGTTTATTTTATTCTACACTAATTCATTCTATTCACTAACCACATACGGACATAAATATTGAGATATTTTGCTTTTAACGGCTCAAGTGAGGAGCAGTGTGCAAAAAAATCACTATATAAATAAAACAGACTATGATTTTAAAATTAATTGTTTTCTATTAAAGCTGCTAAACTGCAAATTTGTGTCTCTTTAAAACAATTATTCTAAATGCTACTCTTCCTCCTGTCATAACAGTAAGGACAATGGGTCCAGCCTTTTGGGGTTGATGACTTTGCCGCCCAGCTCGCCCTCTCCATCATACAGCGAAAGTAAACCAGTTGGTGTAAGCCTGCTGAATGGTCCTCACTCGTATACACAGGCTGTCGACACCATCAAGGTCAGTCACACAATCTGCGTTAATTTTGTTGATGATTAATTTACGTCATAGTTTTTGTGAATGGCCAGGTAAAACATGCCATTCGGGAAAACTATGACGACAAAAACTATGCCTAATTTGTCTTTGTGTAGTCATAAATGCACACAATTTAAAAGTAATTCCATTCAATACATAAGTACAGACTGGAAGTTCACTTTGGTTCAGGCACGTAACGACAACGTGTGTGCGTCCTATGAAACGTCAATATTACTCGTGGGATTTAAAGAGCACATATTGTCCAATTCACGTTTTAAATTTCCTTTGTTGTGTAAGTGTGTATTAGCAATGTTAACGATATGCAAAAGGTACAAACCCCAAAGTAAACGATGATATGAGTTAATGTTTCCAACGTAAATCTCTTTTCTTGGACTAAAACAAACACACGGATTGTAGGCAACAGTTTACTTCCTGGGAGTGGTGATGTAAACAAGACCGACATTATCATAATTCCTTTCGCTTGGACTCACAGCCTGTAAATTAACTCCTGATAGCAAACGAATCTTTCAAACATGGTAAGAAGCGTCACATTTCCGGCTGACATCAGAAGTAATAAGGCCAGATTAGCTGGCCAATCAGGGACACAGAGCTTTTCAAATCTGTGCGTTTCAGGAAGAGTATGAAATCTGGAGCTATAAAAATGTACAAAATGTGTAAAATAATGTGTTCTTTAACCATAAACAACACAAACACATTGTATGATACCAAATACACTTTTTAGCAATGAAATAGGTGCACTTTAACTTTGTGTCACGCAAATTTGAATAGAACTTGTTTGCAACAATTGCCCTGTGCGAATTCACGTCTGTTCGCATCTTTGCATTGACTTTGTATTTAATCTACTCGCATAAATGGTTAAATTCACTTTTGGTGTGTACGCAGCATAAAACTAAGTTAACTTTTGCGGTCAAATTTAACACCGCACACAGTAAACCTTAGTGGCTTAGCACATTGTTCTTATATGTTAGGGTTAGTTAGTTAATATAATAATGTTTTTTTTACACCATAAAGTAAATGATACAATAAATCATGCTGTGGTTTTTCGTTTGAAAGTCTTTTTTAGTGATAGACCGATATATTGGGCCAATATTTGCGAGTTTTATGTGTATCTGCATCGGCCGATACGTGGCTGCCGTGTTCGCCGATTTTTTTCCGGCATTATTACAGACAGAGTGCTGGAAGCCACAAGCGATTGCAGGTCATGTGACTAAAAACAACCAACCTTTCCATGAGAACATTGAAAGCTCTGTCTAACAGCTGATCATACGCACAGAGTGTATAATTCTATGTTAATATGTTCAGTTTAATATAGTAAAAAAATGTTTATTTAAATTGAATTAATTAAACTGAAAAGTAACTCGCATTACTTTTTAAAAAAAAAGTAACTCAAATATTAATGTTTACATTTATAAAGTAATGCGTTATTTTACTCATTACTTAAGAAAAGTAATATTATTACGTAATGCGCGAGATTTGTAACATTTGGCATCATCATTGTGTCATTTTTATGATGTAAATTGATTGAGCAAAAGCAGTATCGGCTCAAGAAAATCGGCAGCCTGTATCAGTCATCGGCTAAAAATCTGCATCGGCACTAAAAAATCCATATCGGTCAACCCCTAGTCTTTTTTACACTGCTCTTACCCCAAGTTATCCTTTTGCTTAACCCCACTTTTGAGCGTTTTACACTTGACATTTTGAAATGTGGTATGTGCATCCTTTGCGTGCTTCTGGAATTGGAAAACTTACATCTGACCTCAGTGTACATTTATGGCAAAGGTTTTGTTCAAAAGGAGGGTCATATAAGATCATACCCATATAAAGACGGTACACTGCAAAATTTATGTTCTTACTTAGTATTTTTGTCTTGTTTTAATACGAATATCTTAATTAAGGAAGCAACCTTGATGAGCAAAATGACCTAAGAAATAAAGCCTTGTTTTTAGACAAACAACATTAAATCTAAGTGAATTTGTGCTTAAAACAAGAAAAAAATCTGCAAATGGGGTAAGCCATAAATAAAAAAATGTCTTACCCCATTGGCAGATATATTTTGTTTTGCATGTATTAAGCACAAGTTGACTTAAATTGTATATTAAAATACTATGTCATTTTTTTGCAGTGTATTGTCTCATCTTGTGTCCCGCTGGGAAAAGCCCAATATTTTACCAATACTCGATATATCGCCCCGCCCTACTTGTTTATAAACCCTGCTCTAAAGCTTACAGGATTAACCCTGGATTGCTGTTCAAAAGCTGTGAAATGATCATTAATCAATGATTTGGCAACAGACAAACATAAATCAATAACTCATTTAATATTTATTTGCTTGGTACATTCTAATAAACAGTTTGAACGGTTTACTTGAGAAATACAATCCAATGTTGCTAAATATTCATATTAAACATCTTTACTAAAGGCTTACATACTAACATTGTATCAAGAACCACGAAGATTCGCTAAATGTATTTGCCCCTTGTTCTTGGTCTCTGCAGCCTCAGGAGCCTCTGAGCTCTTTAAAATCCATGGCAGAGAGGGTTGCTCATGGCTCAGGGTTAGAAGGAGAGCTGTCTGCACTACATATCACTAGTGGTAAGTTTCTTCACATGTTTCTTTTAATCCTATTCTCAGTAATTCACCCTTGTATAAATGTGTCTAAAATTATATTAGTTTCTCTTGTTAACTTCTCTTCGTTCTGTTTTTGGTTAAGGTTGTAGCCTTTATGATTAAGTAACTTGGGACTGTTTTTAAAGGGACACCACTTTTTTTGAAAATAGATCATTTTTTCCAGCTCCCCTAGAGTAAAACATTTGATTTTTACCGTTTTGTAATACATTTAGCCGATCTCTGGGTCTGGCGCTACCACTTTTAGCATAGCTTAGCACAATCCATTGAATCTGATTAGACCATTAGCATTGCTCTCAAAAGTAACCATAGAGTTTCGATATTTTCCTATTTTAAACTTGACTCTTCTGTAGTTACGTCGTGTACCAAGTTGCAATTTTCTAGGCAGATATGGCTAGGAACTAGGGGTGGCACGGTTCACAAAACCCTCGGTTCGGTTCGTATCACGGTTCTATGGTCACGGTTCAGTACGGTTCTTGTTGTTATTTTTTCTTTAAATTTTTAACACTCTAGAAATGTATTATCTTATTGATGTATTAATTATCCATAATTTAGGATACAGTATTAAAAAAAAGTAATATCATGTAATCATGCACAAACTGAATTTGACTTTAAGCACATTATTGGGACCATCTCTGAGGAAAGCCAGATGAGATTTTGATAGAGCAAGAGGGAAGACATTGATGATTTCAACACGCTTTTCATTTATTTGGCAAAAAAGAGAATGTGTATTGCCATCTACATAAACTTTATGTGCATTTTTAGCACACAAAGATAACTTGCATTTATTAAAATGCCAACTTCAGTGTACCTCTTAGATTTATCACTGAGAGGCTGCTTTAATACTGAGAGTTTATGTGGACGAGAGAGAAACATAACCTTTACACCTGTAATATTTAAATCTCTTTAAGTCTCTTTTGTCCACTTTTGACCACTTCTGTCCTGATTACTTTGAGGGGAAATTTCTGAAATAAGATCGCGCAACTTTCACACGCTAGCAAAATGAAACTACGCGGAAATCAGCCGCTTTAATTTTATCAATGAAAGGCTAAAAATAGCGCTGAATACGAAAAGACGTAAAACTTTCAGTACCTCAGATTAGATAAATGGTCGGAGAGAATTAAGGCGGTCTCCTGTGGCTGTTCGAGCACATTCAACCCATAGACTGCAGTTCAATCTATTGTTTTATTTCAGCTGTCATCATGGGTAACATGAAATAAAAATATGTTTCCACACACCAAACTTATACGACGCTGGCGCATCCTCCAACTGCGGGCAGACTTCCTTTTCTCTCCCACTTGCCATTTCTACACGCAACATAACCTGCAGTATTTATACTCCAGACCAGTCACCTCTTCTTTCGCGCGAAAGGCAAACACGCAATCTGAGGTCACATACAGGGCATGAGACTACATTGCGCATGCCATGAACCGCTGAACCGTGCAGCACACACGCGCTACGAACCGAGACAAGCGAACCGAACGGTTCGGATTTTTTTCATGGACCGTGCCACCCCTACTAGGAACTATACTCTCATTCTAGCGTAATAATCAAGGACTTTGCTGCCATAACATGGCTGCAGGAGGTGCAATGATATTACGTAGTGACTGAAAATAGTACCCTGCTATTGAATAGGGCTGGGTATCGATTCAGATGTTCCAGATCGATTCAATTTCGATTCACAAGCTATCAAATCGATTCGATTCCGATTCTCGGTTCAATTTTCGATTCCGGTTCTCTGGATGCTTCCATACCTCTTACTTTTTTTATGTTTAGGTGGCATCAACGTCGATGAAGCACCTAAAACTGCCATTTTAAGCACTGAATGAAAGAATGACAGGCTCCTTGGCAGGGGCGTCAGTTTGTTTTGAAAAGTGGTGGGGACAAAAGATCAGATGAAAAAAAAACATTACAGCAGGACAGGAAAAATTTTGAATAACGGCCCATCAAAAATGGGCATAGCGTAGTAGGCCAGTCAACAACACGAAAATACTCAGCATAAAACCCTCAACAATGTCGACTGCACATCTAACAGTCCCTACAACACCAGCTCAACCGAACAGTGCCAAAGCACCATACTGTAGAAAACAGCAGCGCGTAAAGTCAATGATTACAATGAAATTCATTATTATGTAAAAGAAAACACACAAAAGCACACAACATAACATATGTGTCCCTGGACCACAAAACCAGTTGTACACTGCAAAAAATTATTTTCAAGAAAAACAATTCTTAGTATTTTTGTGTTGTTTTCAGTAAAAATATCTTAAAACTCTTAAATTAAGATGCTTTTTCTTGATGAGCAAAATGACCTAAGAAAATAAGTCTAGTTTTAGACCAAAAATACTAGATGTAAGTGATTTTGTGCATAAACAAGCAAAAAAATCTGCTAATGGGGTAAGCAAAAAATCTTGAAAATTTTTCTTAAACACTAAATTCAAGAAAAATTCAAGAAAAAATTGCTTACCCCATTGGCAGATTTTTTTGCTTGTTTTATGCACAAAATCACTTAAATTTGATATTTTTGGTCTAAAAACTAGATTTTTTGCTCATCAAGAAAAAGCATCTTAATTTTAAGAATTTTTAGATATTTTTACTGAAAACAAGACAAAAATACTAAGATTTTCAAAAATCTTAGTATTTTTGTCTTGTTTTCAGTAAAAATATCTAAAAATTCTTAAATCAAGATGTATTTTCTTGATGAGCAAAATTTTTAGTCAAAAACTATACAATTTGAGTGAATTTGTGCTTAAAACAATTTGTGCCAATGAGGTGAAAATGTTTTGCTTAAATTAAGTGTTTAAGAAAAAAGAAATCTTATTTTTAGATTTTTTTCTCACCCTATTGGCAGATATTTTTGCTTGTTTTAATCACAAATTCACTTAAATTGTATATTTTTGTCTAAAAACTAGACTTATTTTCTTTGGTCATTTTGCTTATCAAGAAAATACATCATGATTTAAGAATTTTTAGATATTTCTACTGAAAATAAGACAAAAATACTAAGTAAGAAAGTCATTTTTGCAGTGTAAGTCGCACAGGTATTGTTTAATTTTTAGAACATTTTAACCAAATGCTTTCAAAAAGTGGTGGGGACAAAATCAGCCATTTCAAAAAGTGGTGGGGACATGTCCCCAGCGTCCCCAGTGTAAATGACACCTATGCTCCTTGGTATCATCGCGCAAGGCAAAAAAGAGGGTGACATCTAGTGAAGAAGACTAGTAATTTGATTAACGTTAATCTTACATTCATTTTTTGCAGGAAAAAAAAATCGATTCTGCTCTTGAGAATTGATTCTGAATCGACCATGTATAAAAAACGATTAATCGAAAAATCGATATTTTTTTTTGCCCAGCCCTACTATTGAAAGATACTAAGGGGACTATTTATGACTGCTGCGTAATTTTGAATATCAAAACCCTTTGGTAACTTTTTTGGGCGCAATGCTATTGTTCTAATCAGATTCAGTGGCTTGTGCTAAGCTAAGCTAAAAGTGGAAGCGCCGGACCCGAAGATCAGCTGAATGGATTCCAAAACGATAAAAATCAAATGTTTAACTCGAGGGGAGCTGGAAAATGAGCATATTTTTTTTTAAAGTGGAGTCTCCCTTAAAAACCAGCTGTAAACAGGTTTATCTCTCTATATTCTTCATACTGCATTCTCCTTCTCTCCTCTCTCCAGATATCTTCCCCAGCTCTACGACTCCTTCGGGCACTCCTGCAGTTCCTCAGCTAATTCTGACGGAGGTGAACATCGCCCCTTCGTTGGGTGTGTGCCCACTGGGCCCTGTCCCCCTTTCCAAAGAGCAGCTCTACCAGCAAGCCATGCAAGAGTCTGCCTGGACGCACATGCCTCGCCCGTCTGATTCAGAGAGGATCAGGTGCGCCCCTCCACACATATACAATTCCTTAGTGCTCACTGATTCTGACTAGGGCTGTCACGGTTATGAAATTTGGCTGACGGTTAATTGCCTAATAAATTGAGGCGATTGTGGCGATTAATTGCCTGTTTTAGGGCTTTGACGGTTATGACCATTAATTGTCTATTTTTTTGCTTTGACATTTAATTCTCATAAATGTTTTTTCTTTGTTTATGAAATAATGTTCACATATTGTTGTGATTATTTAAATCTTTTGGAAGGTTTACCTGGCAGTAAATATTAATACACATAACACATATTTGATACAGTCTCGTCCATACAGGTGCTGCAGCTCCCCCTTGTGTTTTTTAGAGAGAAATGCAATCATTGCGGTGATCTGAAATCATCACAATGAGGTCAAACAAACGCGATGAGACAATTATTTAATCATTGTGACAGCCCTAATTCTGACAGCCTTAAAGTCTGGGGAACCATAAGATGTAGATGTTTTACATCAGTTTTACATCTGTTTTTATTCTGTTCATCTGTATTATGAAATGATCGTTTCCTTCTCTTTCGGATACGCAGGCAGTACCTGATGAGGAACCCCTGCCCAACACTGCCTTTCCACCACCAGGTGCCACCTTCTCATTCTGACACTGTGGAGTTTTACCAGAGACTGTCTACAGAAACCCTCTTCTTCATCTTTTACTATTTAGAGGTGCGTTTCTGTCTTTACTGCACTTCAAATGGTTAACATCCTTGAATCCTCAGTAATTACAAACCGTTTGATTTGTCCTTCAGTCAGCACTTAGGGTTCGCATTTGATTGACTGCTACTTTATTGATCTTGGAGAAAGATTACGATCAGATTACAGTCCCTTGTTATTGGCATATTGCTGGTGAATGACTGATCAGTCCTTTCTCTAGGGTACGAAGGCACAGTATCTAGCAGCCAAGGCCTTGAAGAAGCAGTCATGGCGGTTTCACACAAAGTACATGATGTGGTTCCAGAGGCACGAGGAGCCTAAGACCATCACGGATGAGTTCGAGCAAGTATGTCACACTTCACACTGAAAACTAGACGTACATTGTTTTTCTAATTTACTCACCCTTATACACCATCCCAGATGAACACTATCAAATAATATTATTATATGAAAATGCAGTCACTTGATTTGCTCATGCCTTATATTTAAATATAGAGAGGCCAATGCAGAATCACACTAAAATGTGCTATTTGCCATCAGCCAGACCGAAAGTGTCTGATAATGGAGAACACCTATATACACTCACCTAAAGGATTATTAGGAACACCTGTTTAATTTCTCATTAATGCAATTATCTAATCAACCAATCACATGGCAGTTGCTTCAATGCGTTTAGGGGTGTGGTCCTGGTCAAGACAATCTCCTGAACTCCAAACTGAATGTCAGAATGGGAAAGAAAGGGGATTTAAACAATTTTGAGCGTGGCATGGTTGTTGGTGCCAGAAGGGTCATCTGAATATTTCACAATCTGCTCAATCTGCTTTCACAAGTTGCTGGGATATTCCAGCACAACCATTTCTAGGGTTTACAAAGAATGGTGTGAAAAGGGAAAAACCTCCAGTATGCGGCAGTCCAGTGGGTGAAAATGCTTTGTTGATGCTAGAGGTCAGAGGAGAATGGGCCGACTGATTCAAGCTGATAGGAGAGCAACTTTGACTGAAATAACCACTCGTTACAACCGAGGTATGCAGCAAAGCATTTGTGAAGCCACAACACGCACAACCTTGAGCCGGATGGGCTACAACAGCAGAAGACCCCACCGGGTACCACTACAAATAGGAAAAAGAGGCTACAATTTGCACAAGCTCACCAAAATTGGACAGTTGAAGACTGGAAAAATGTTGCCTGGTCTCATGAGTCTCGATTTCTGTTGAGACATTCATATAGTAGAGCCAGAATTTGGCTGCGTATACAGTACGCTGTATTTATTTTGTGGTCATCCGAACCGTGAACTATTTAATGACTTAATTATTTCCATCTTTTTACAGGGGACATACATTTACTTCGACTATGAGAAATGGGGCCAGAGGAAGAAAGAAGGATTTACATTCGAGTATAGATATCTCGAAGACCGAGACCTTCAGTGACAAACAGACAAACACCAAGAACGGAAGACTTCTGCCGACATTCCGGACTGAATCAACACGCACATACACACTCTCTTTCATTCACAAAAGTGGAGACCCAGATGAATGTGCGGGGCTGTTTTATGTCTCGCTGGTGCAAAAAGCATCTGGGGCTCCAATCGTCCCCTTTGACGTGCCACTCCCTTTGTGACCCCGCCCCCTACTTCCATTAGACCTGACAGCATTGAATCTCAACTTCTCACACCCACCTTAGGTCCTGCAATTTTACGGAGCATTATTGCACCAAAGCAATATTTGAAGTAGCAGCAAGATTACAAAATACACAAATAGGTCTGCAGAATTGATTTAGCCGCGACATTAAACTGCATAAGCGGTAAAAGCATTTTCTGAGCTACAATAAGCGTTAATACCGTTGAAGTGAACATCAGCTTAAATTTTATGGCATAACCATTTTTTGCCATGCAGACATGCCCAAAAAAGCGCAGGATTTAATTCATACATATGCGCTTTATAATACATGCCCTGTGTTTTATTAGTGATATTTCTAACTTTGCTACCACTGTGATGAGAGACTTGAGCCCCAGCTAAAGCACATACTGTTAAAGGTGTGTTTATAGGCATTTACAAATAGCAAAGAAACCAAGTCTCTCAGAATTTGTGAGGTTGTGATAAAGACTCTGTGATCTGTGTTTAATATAAATATATATAGCTTTTTTGGGCTAAGAAAGGGAATTAACCGACGTGTATATTATTAGGCTAAATATATATCAGTGTTGTCACATTTTTCACTAGAACCCAAGGACGCATAGATTTCACATTTAACACTGTATGTCTTACGACATACTCAGAAATTTCCAGCGTTTCATGCAAAATATTGTTCCCCCTTTTTGTCTGTGCTGTACGGATTTGCAACCAGAGATAATTTAGTGCTGCTGAGCGGGATGTGGCCATTTGTTTTAAAATTTTAAATTCGTCAAAATTAGAGGCATTCAACTAGTACAAAATGCCCATGCACACCATCTTGTTTTTATTGCAACGTTTATCTTTCACGATGAGCGTGTGGAAGAGAGCAGAAATGTGAAGTATATATATATTTTTTCCTAACTGGAAAAGTGTTGTACAGAACGTTTGTTCTCCCCGATTTCATTTGAACGGCATGAGAAATTACACTCGTGAAGTGGACTGGAGTAAATAAAACCATTGCAATGAAAGTAAAGACTGTAAAATATAAATAAAATAATTACTTTTCAAAAAGAGGGAGTCTTGAGTTTTTTTTATTGCTGGGAATTTGAACAATATTGTTTATTTGCATGGCAATATCTAGAGCAATGGTCTCCAACATGTTGCCCATGGGCACCAGGTTGCCCACACATAGTCTGTTGCCCGCCAAAGCACATACTATTAATAGCCTCAATTTTAATATTTATTACATATTTTTATATTAGCCTGGATTCTTTTATGTATGTTAACATTTTAAACGATAATAAAACATATCAACAAGTAAAATAAAATCAACAAATAAAATAAAATCAAGTTTTGAGTGGACTAGTCCTACAGATTGATATATTCATTGTGGTGATCTACAGTATAGTCATATAGCTCACAGTAGTAAACACTAAAACAAAATACCTTCTTTGAACTCGTCTTTGCATGACGCCATGTTCGTATGTCATCTTATTTTTGTGTGTGACTGTGATGCATTAGGTTTGGACCACCAGTGGCTGCAGGCCCGTTTGAGTCATCTGGTTTTGTTTGTTTGTATATATGTGTGTGTATGCGTGCCAAGGCTTGTAGTGCTGCTGGCAGGTTCACTACAAGACTGACCTCATCATTGCCTCAGAAAAGACAGGGAGTAATGCCATGCCCCAGTACAAAGATTTTCTGTTTTTCATGTCACTGCAGATTGGGATGCTCATACTCCTCATGTACTAAAGTGTGTTGCTTTCAGACGCCAGTGTGATATTGAGAACAATGCTGTCTCCTTCAGAATGCCTCTTGAAACCATCTTGCCTTTTCACTGTAAAAATCACAATCATTTATATTTTAATCTGGGTTGGAAGTAGGTCTACAAAGTGGACGAGTACTCAAAACTTCGGCCAATGTAAATGTAGTAACAATCATTTAGTAATGTAGTAATACACTTGGCAATATCATAATAACAATAAACTTAACATAAACCTATTCGAATCAACTTTACAGTCAACTTTTATTTAAAGGGGACATTTCACAAGACTTTTTTAAGATGTCAAATAGATCTTTTGTTTCCCCAGAGTGCATATGTGAAGTTTTAGCTCAAAATACCATATAGATATTTTATTATAACATTTTAAAATTGCCACTTTGTAGATGTGAGCAAAAATGTTTTAGTGTGTCCTTTTAAATGCGAAAGAGCTGATCTCTGCACTAAATGGCAGTGTCGTGGTTGGATAGTGCAGTTTAATAGGCAGTATTATCCCCTTCTGACATCACAAAGGGAGCCAAATTCAATGAATTATTTTTTCACATTCTTGCAGAGAATGGTTTAGCAAAACTAACTTAATGGGTTGATGTTTTCCACATTTTGTAGGTTGACAGGGGCGCTGGGGACCCAATTATAGCACTTAAACATTGAAAAAGTCAGATTTTCCCATCTTTAATACATTTATACACTGTAACAACTGCTGTAGTTATGCAGGAGTTTGCCAGTAACTTACTGTAGATTTGAATTGATTAATTTATTGGCAACAGATTTCAAAGAAACATTAATATTAAACATTAACTTGTCTTTACATAATAAAATGATAAAGTACAGCATCATGCAAAGCATTTTGGGAACCAGAAATCCTCATCAACCGTTTTCAGGTTTTTTTCTGATTTTGGTTCCCAGAAACGCTTTGCATAATGCGGTATTTTTATAGTTTCTCCTGTAGATCTTCTTGATGTTTAATGTTCATTTATCTTTTAACAAACTATTGCCATTAAATACATTTTTTTTAAAACTACAGTAAGTTACAGCAAACTGCTGCAGTAAATCATAATTTTCAATGTATCTGGTTTTGCCTTGTTAACAAAAACGTTAATGCAATTATGCTTGAATTTATAAAAAAAAGTCAACTTTATCTGGTAGTTTAAAGTTTTTCCAAATATTTTCTTTGAAACCTGTGCTTTTGCCATCTTTCTTTAGAAATAAATAAATCCAAATTGGTTTGATATTTTGTTCATTCGTTGTAAGTGTATTTTTAGAGTACAAATACTTTGGGGGTCACTAAATAAGAAATACACATGAATGTCGAGAATAGCAACAGTCACTTGTCAACCTTGGAGAGAAAGACATCACTCTCTGAAACTGCGCAAATCCTTTATTAGATATCACGAGATGCTGTGGTTGCCACAGCAACCAACGGCGCAACGGAGAAGCAAGAAGCCTACATCTTTAGTCAAACACAACGCTCGTAAAAATTCATAAAGTAATAAGCGAAAGAGATTCGTGGAGACTCGTGCTTAAGTCACAAAAGCTGGATTCTCGAGCGCTTAAAGCGCGCCTGCCTTTTTCTTTCGCACACGCGTCATTTTCTATATATCCCCTAACCCCAATAGGTCCAACAAGAGCAGAAAAGACGTTCCCGGCCAATAAAGCGTGCCAGCGATTGGCAGAACATTTCCAACATTTAGCAAATGAGACCACGTGCGAGCGTCTGCTCGCGCCAATCAATTGATGTAAACTGAGCGAAGCGGACCTTTGTGGGAGCAATTGCTTTTCCTCGCGTTTCAGTGGAGCGGCGGTAGATCTTTATTAGCGATGTGTGGAGCCCATTGAATCTGTATTGAAAGCCGAATAATAGAGCAGATACGGTCATTGAAATCGCGAAGGGATCGGATATTACCGGGCGCGTCTAATTAATCCGCCGTTTGTGCTTAAATTTTGGCGATATACGGATAAGACTGTGCATAGTCCATAGCGTTTTCTTTAAACAATCTTATTTTTTATCTGGAATCACGGAGTGCTATGCGTTTTAGGACAGTAAGTTACGCATGATTGATATTTTTGCCAGTATATTGACTTATTCTGAGACCTCCACGTATTCGTTTCACCTCAACTAAATGATAATCATATTTTGAAAGCGTTCATTTATTCTGCTTGGCATTTGACATCTTAAAAGCGTTTGTTTTTTTGAACAAGATCGCCAATGCCACAAAACTGCGTCTTTTTCTACCAACCAAGAGCTGTAAACGCAAGACCCCATCTCTGTGAATATTGCATCGCCTTCTCGCGTGCTGCATCGTCTCGTTTGGTTTGACATCAGCAACGATAACTTTGAACCTACGGCTATTTTTCAACATCGGCTACGTTTTTCGCAGATGTGAAGCGGACAGCTGTTGACACACACACGCAGGTAAGACGTGCCTTCATTTTGTCCGATGCTGCTGATGCTGCAACGTGCGCGAGGCTCGCATACACATAGGTCGCGCGCTCCATCACAGCTATAGCATCATCTTATGCGGCGTTTTTGTGCGTTATTGTTTCATTTTGTTTTTATAACTGAAACAAAATATGTGCATGACGAATATGAGATTAAAACGAGTAAATGTCACCGCAGCATGCACAGCGTGTGTCCTCCACCACATGAATTTTAATTTCCTCCCATAGATCTGCCATGGTGATGATGCTATAGCTGCATTTAGTCTGTCTGTTTGTGTGTACGTGGAGCTATCTCACTTATAACTGTGTCGCATCGTCAACATCAACATTCATTTCTTGCCTTCAAAATAAACCAATTCACTGCAGAAATAAAGTCTAAAATAACTAATGCATGTCAACATCTGTTTCTTTTGTTCTCCATCATGCGTAAATGGCGACGAGGCTGTATGTTACTACGTATAGACTTGTTGCTGACTAACAGACTTAAATCCTGACCAGATTTACACTTTCATTTGCTCATGCAAGGCCTACTGATCTGCATCTTAATCCCTCCATGCCCTATCTCTCGGTTTTAGTGCGTGCTTGTTTGTAAGTTGGTACACTAAAAACAGGCTATGCTTGGTTGTTTTAACCCATACCCAATGCTGGGTTGTGTTAACTTAAAACAACCAAGCACTGGGTCATTTTTAACCCAGCGGTGTGTTCTGTTCAATATTTACCCAGCACTGGTTAACCCCCAGCATTTTGCATATCTGACACTTGCACCTGTATGTGGATGGGACACATGATGCTCAAGTTAATGATGAAAGGGACAAAAAAGGTTAAAGAAAATGACTAAAGAGGTGTACTGGAGGCTACGTCCTGTGCATTGCTTGTTAGAAAACACAAGCGGACATTTATCCCAAGAGGGGATGAAACAAACAAACTAAGCCAGGTGGTCTATCTCCAGCTCAACTCTCACTGCAGCATAGCTATTATAATAGAACAAGTTCGACCCACGCACTAACAAATAGATTGAGAAAAATAAAGAGAGCATGAGATAACAGCATAGAGAGGAGAGAAGTGGGTTGTCAGGCCACCAACAAGACCTCGATGCCTTACGACACATCAAGGGTACGAGAGCGAGTCAGTGTGTATCTGCGGATGCTGTAGTGCACGTCCGCAAGCTCGCTCCTTGGACCTTGTCTCTCCGCTTCACATCATTGGCAACACGAGGCGTTGCCGATGGCAACCCAGAAGATGCGACTCGGTGAGGGTAGCCAGTCAATAAAACACACTGTAAAGTTTGCAGTCAGAGGTCATTTAAAGGTGCGTAGGCTTGTGTTGCGCTCATCCATCTCCCACAAGGGTCCCAGAGTCCTATCCTCCCCCATTTCAGCATCCTTCCTTTCCTCTCAACAGGGTCCCTTTCTACCCTGCCAACCCCCCACACTCCACACATCTGTGACAGTGTCACCCCCCGCTTCCTATCTGCCTGCATCCTTACCTCAAAAGCTTCATCTCTTTGAACGCATCGTGGATAAATGTGTTCCAAACATCCCATTGAAAACCTTTCAGATTTGTGGTGTTTTACGTTTGCTGTACTGTAAATCACTGTATACAAACATGTGAGCCTAGAGTGTGGTGTGTGATGGCGAGAAATACAGTGTTTGTTAGTCAGTCGTGTGACTCAGTACGTGTGAAAGCTGAGGTTGCGCTGCTATGTGCATGAAATATGGTGCGCATATTGCATTGCTTTACACCTTTTTGATTGTGAAGGATGATGTGATTCACACTCATGTGATTGTATCTGATTTTAGAAAGTTAGGTTTAGAACAGCTGTCGTAGCTTACCATTGTATTTATTGTAAGGGCAAATATGCAAATGCACAGTTCTGTGCATTATGGATTGGTTTACCCGACTGTGTGATCTACACTAATGTCATCATAATTATACCCTGGAGCGGTACCATGACCAAAATATCACAATTTGGGTAGTTTTATATAACAGTAACTGTGTAAATCATGATATAGTTATTTCGGTAGGAAATAGTAGAGTGTAGAGTTAACTTTTTTTTCAATAAACATCTCAAAAGTTATATGTAGTGTGAGTTAAAATAATGTACTTTAGGGTTGTCACGGTTATGAAATTTGGCTGACGGTTAATTGCCTAATAAATTGAGGCGATTGTTGCGATTAATTGCCTGTTTTAGGGCTTTGACGGTTATGATCATTAATTGTCTATTTTTTTGCTTTGACATTTAATTCTCATAAATGTTTTTTCTTTGTTTATGAAATAATGTTCACATATTGTTGTGATTATTTAAATTAAATCTTTTGGAAGGTTTACCTGGCAGTAAATATTAATACACATAACACATATTTGATACAGTCTCGTCCATACAGGTGCTGCAGCTCCCCCTTGTGTTTTTTAGAGAGAAATGCAATCATTGCGGTGATCTGAAATCATCACGATGAGGTCAAACAATCGCGATGAGATAATTATTTAATCATTGTGACAGCCCTAGTACATAAAAACTCAGAAAAAAGGTTGGAGTTGAATTAGTATAGATGTTGTGAAATATGTTGATGACATCATCAGTGCATGCAACATATGTGTTGGATCAATTCATTTGCCTTTATGCCGTAGGGCATTGTGGTGTGTCTAAAATGTCAAGATGGAAATATCCCCCACATAGGGAGAAGTTCAAGAGATTGATTAATTCTCAACTTCCTTCTGTCTTACAGTGAAACTCCAAGGCTAACAAAGGAAAACAGAAGCCAAGACGAAGAGCCATCAGTCGGATGAAATAGATTGCAGTCCCAGCCGGGATTACAAATGGTCTTTCTAAACTACATGAACTATCATTGTTTTTGTGAGCCAGGGGCTTTTTGAAAGGATGTTGATTTGCACAGATTGAAGATTTTGTCTTCGTCTTTTTGCTACCCAAAACCAGTGCCAAAAAAAAAACTAACTGTGCCAACCCAGAAGCAAAACATTTTCACATTGCATCTATACAAGCTTAGATAACTTTTTAACCACGATCAACTCCAACATTAATTCCTGATTATTCTTTAGTACAATAGCATGTAAAAGTTTTTTTTTTTAAGTAAAAACAAATCCCCTTTTGTTTCCGTAGAATACAAAGAGTGACTTTTGCTCTCCACAATAGGCAGGTTTGTGCGTTATTGGTTAAACATGCTTTATGTAAGAGTAGATGTTGGTAATGCATTAGTCTAAGTGAGAGCCTCCTGATCGATTGATCGATGGATGGACGGGCTTACCGATGGCTGGCAAAAGCCTCATTAAACTTTCCAAAGTGAGCTGCTGCTAATTCTTTGATTAGTTGTCACGTTCCTCTTTTCCATCAAATCTCTTTAGTCATCCATCTTGAAAAATCCTTTCGATCGCTCCTCCCTTCTTTTCCTCATCCCTAGCCACAAACTCTGCACATTTAGAACATGCAGCAAAACCCCTATGAGAAGTAACGGTCTCTTATCTCTAAAGGGTTAAATACTAAAGCCATATTTTTCATCAAGCCATACTGACGTCAATCCCTGTCATCATTGTGATGCTTCGGCTCTATCGCTGTAGAGAAGCAGGTGCATGAGAATAATTTTCGAGGTGGGTGGGTTAGATAGTGGTGCAAGTTTGACGACAGCATCGTGCCGTATTTTCCCATATACACCAGCGAGCCATTGACACGTTTACTGTGTTGCCAGTGGGACTAAATTCAAGTTCCACTACTTGAAGAGATACTTTTTAACGCGTAGAATAGGTTTGTTTGAAGAGAGAGACATTATTGTGTTTGCTTGTCCCAGGTGTTCCACATTGACGGATGAATCCCGATTTTTTCATGCCTGTTCATTGGGCTCAACCATGCTGTCCTGCCAGAACCGGGCCAAAGCCCCCGTTTGTTTTATTCTGTTGGGTTGAGCTAAATCCAGAGCAGAGACACTCTCGCAAGAGGGTCCAACATACATAGGCCCCTTCCCTCGACTCAGACCTTCCTTTCGTTTCCTCTCTTCTCTCTACTTCCTCTCTGGGCCGACTGTTTGTCAAACCAGGAACCAACACACCTGCTGCTTGTTACACTTCGCGAGTGCCCTAACTGACTACACTCTTCCAAAGCCTTCGTAATGAGCCTTTGTCCCATGGTGCCACATTTAGAAAAAAAAAACGATCAGCTCTTCCCCGTTTTGAGGTTTGGTTTGTGAACTCTTTAAAGTGGTTCTTTCATTGCTTCGGCATGCTTTCTCTAGCCTCAATGACTTCCTTCTGAAACTTAAAAAATGAAGTACTTTTTCCGTGTAAACTTCTCTCAACCCGACACTGTTAGCGTGATTCTTCGGACTGCACGACAGAACCTCAATGACCTTGGCGCTTGAAAGGTGTTCTTGTTAGTCTCGCAGTCGTTCGTATTGACGTCAAAGCCTAAAGCGCCAACCAACTGAGATTTGTTTACAAGCCAACGTCAGTTCTCGGAGCTGACGATGACAATTGTTTACAAGTCACAAGGCGAATAGCTAAACAGTAGAAACTGTTTCCATGGTATTGATATACCGTTTCTTTCTATAGACTTGTTTAAGACAACTGAAGTGCCAACCAGACTAGAGAACATTTGTGAAGACAGTCTAGACTTTGATATAAAGTTTACACTCGAACCGAAATGTTTACATGTTCCCTGTAAAATGAACTCAGATTGAGTCTTGAACGAATTAGTGCCATAGTTCAGTTCATTTGTTTACAGGCCAAAAATATTTCTTTGCAAAATCACCTCCATATTTTAAAATTAGTTTTGTGCCAAATCGAAAGTTTTACGACATTCCAAGTCAAGTTATTGCATCATTAAGCCCATTACGTTCAAACAAGCATAAAATGTATATAGCATATTTATAGATTTACCTCATTGTTGTTGATAATTTCCATAGAAATGTTTACGCCCTGAGAGCCTCTTGCTTTTTCTTTAGACTCCCGCACTTGGATGTGCATTTTGCATATTGAATAATTTGCATACTAGTGTATGCACACGTGAAAGAGAGAATAACTTGTCTACATAACGTATATATATTGCCACACTGACCTGCAACTTTTGATAGACTGTTGATTTACTACGTCACCTTTTTCTAGGAAGTCTTTTGTACGACGGCTACACGTTTTTCATTTTTAATAGAAGACAACCCCTGCATCAAGATGCCACCTGCGGCCCTCTTATTTTTCCTTCTTTTGGGCCCTGTGGTCTCCACGGTGACTATTACCTCGGAACGCTCCTCTGTAAACGGGGGACCGGTTCTGGTTCTGCTGCGCGGACGAGGCCGCAAGGTCCCTCTTCCTCAGCCCGATGCACGGGGCAAGGAAGCCGCTGCCATGGCAGCAGAGCCAGAAGCTGCCGAGATCCCCCCAAAACCCCTGCCTCAGCTTATGCTACCCCGCAACGTGACGGCAGATGCCCTGAAGCCCCCTCTGGGCGCTGCCCAGGTGGCACCTCCTCCTCGCCGACTGGTGGACGTAGATGTGTGTCACGGTTACTATGACGTGATGGGACAATATGACAACACTTTCAACTGCACCAGGGGCACCTACATCTACTGCTGTGGCACCTGCCACTACCGCTTCTGCTGCGAGCACCAGCGCAGTCGTTTAGACCAAGACTCCTGCCACAACTATCGCTCGCCCGACTGGGCCGTCACAACGACACCCATCACCCAGCCTCCGGTCCGACTCGACCCAGATTTCGACCCGCTGCAGCAACAGAGCAACAACACGGCTTACGTCATCGGGGGAGTCATCTCGTTTACCATTACCGTGGCCATTGGGATTAAAGTGGCCTTTCATAAACTGTCTCGAAGGCCGAGGAACAGAGACATCAACATGCCTAGGTGAGTCAGAAGGATTGGTAGCAATTGTGATGTCACACTCCTTCGCACTTTCGCGAATCACTGATTCTGTTTGACTTGCTCACCCCTTACGTTCACTCTTCAGAGTGTTGGTGGACATCCTACGTCACCAGTCCAGTCCTGTTCAACAGGGAGAGAGGAACAACACCACGGTCCTCACGACCGCCACATCCAGCGAAGGCACACTGGGCTGGCCGTCCAAAAACCTGTACACTCCCGTACTCCAGAGCAAAGATAACCGAAGTGAGTATATCTCATCCGCACCCCATACACCAGAGTGAAATAGTAGGTAATGTGCGTATAATATTGATAGAATGAGTGTGAAGTTGTAAATATAGAAAACAAAGCAACATTGTAGGCATTGAGGAGCTCGCCAATGCAAGGCTGAGGCACAATTGTAGAATTAACAGCACATTAAGACTGGAGGCAAGAATTAGTTGACAAATTGACAAGCCCGAGTGAATGAGGTAATGTCGAACAGACGATTTGTCAGAAATGAGTCAGTGTTATTTTGCTTCAGAGGCAAAAGCCCATCATAATCTGACCAGACATATCCAACTGATAAATGTAAACCTTGAATGCACTGTAATTCACTGCATAAATGGAAATAGGGTAAAACATAACATCTAAAGAGCTGAAGCTCATATGCCGACCATTACACAATAATATGAGAGACAGGAAAACACTTTTGAATGTGAATAAAATGAGCCAATAATATTAATTATACCTGATTGCCACAGGCTTTAAATGGCAATTTATAAGACCATTTTCATATTTCATTTAAATTGGAGGTTATTTTGCATCGTTTAAAAAAAATCCAGTATTAAATTGTTAAAAATGTCTGTAGAAATTACAGTATTACTGGCAACTAGCTGCCAGTAACTGCCAGCTGCAAAATCACAGCTAATTTTTTTACAGTGTATATATTTGGATTAAATTCTCTGTCTTGGCATTTGTGTGTTAACATCACAAACTGTTAGTGATATATGGAAGGGATGCAGTTTGAATACTCATCATGCACCAAAGGTTTTCTTCCTTGTATTAGTCGGCACAACAATGCTCCAAAAATGTATTTAATAAAATAATTTATACCTTGTTCACACTGTCAGTCCAAATCGGATTTTGGTGCATATACGATTGGAATCCAATCACATTTAGAACGTGTGAACGACCAAAACCACATGAAATCTGCTTTTTTTTTGGAGGTGGTTTGAAATCCGTATCAAATCGCATTTCCGGAAATCCATTTCAGTCTGACCGCTCCGATTTCATTTATGTAGCTTTTTGGTTACGTCATGCTGTCACGTCACGTAAACGCAACCCCAGCACCAGGCCCGGCTCCAGGATGAAATAACTAAGGGGGCATATAAAAAATTGTCGAGGGGGCTTAACTTTATACCATCAATGATACACTGAGTTCTCGCTTTGAAAAGATATGTTTTTTAAATGCAGTATACCACATTATATATATGTCCTATGTGATTTCCAGATTATAGACGAGAGTGTTCAACGGCAATAAACGTCTGCAATAAATATCCTAACTACATTATTTCTCAAAACTTTGAAAGAACTTTGAAAAAAAATTGAAAAAAACTTTGAAAAACTATTTTCAAAGGAACTGTATTATTACAGAGTTATTCAAAGATGCACAAATTATTCCGCATATGATTTGAATATTAGACTTTAGAAGAGATTTTATATAACGGCAATGGACATCTCATTTGGCAATAAATATCCACATAGGCTATAACTTAACATAACAGCATAATGAAATGAATAAACAAACAAGGAAGCAGGATTGATATGCAAATTGTATTATTATTACCGGAAAAACAGCAATATTACTGAAATTAAGGCTAAATGCGCCAAACAAGCTGTTATCCGCTAGTTTAAATAGCCTTAGCAATAAAAGTGGATAAAACATTATTATCTCTTAAAACTTTATATGACAAAAATTATATTTAAAAGAAATGTATTCTTACAGTTATTCAAAGATGCACAAATAATTCCATATATTATTTCCTGTTTATGAGCACGTTCGTCTCTGGCCTTGCTCTATTATGTAAAAGTGATTGACAGGTGCGCATCCTCGTCTTTCAAACAGGTATCATTATAACCTTTATAACAATAGAGTAAACTTTATAGTTGCTTCCACTGTGTTTTTCTGATATGAATAACACACGTCGGAAAATTATTATTATTTGCAAATTATTTTTATTTATTATTTGCTAATTATTATCTTATTTGAATAGATGTTTATTGCTGCTTCCACAAACATCAGGGTGTATTTTACAAACTATAGGCTATTGTTTTACTAGTGCTTATATGTATTTAAATGTCTGAAATCTAAAATAAACATTATAAGGTTGAAAACACTGCATAGTGTTGATATATAGAATGACAGCGCTGAGCTCGTCCATCTGGCTCAGCGCCAACCAACGCAAAAGACGTTTGAATCTGGCAGTAATGTCACGTCACTGAACATTCTAAATCCCATATGGGGATAAGATTAAATTATTATTTAACACAAACGGATGAAAATTTTATTTGTAACCATGAATATATAAAATAAAACAGAGGGGGCACAAATCAGATCTGAGGGGGCAATGCCCCCTTTTGCCCCCTCGTGGCGCCGGGCCTGCCCAGCACAAACCTTGGAACAGTCCATTTCTGACGAAATTATTGGGTGTTTGGGAAAGTCCATGTATTGGGGAATATAACTTCTATAACGTCAGATGTCGAGGCAGATTGTCGTGCCAGCGTGATGTCATTGCCAAAGAAACAGTGCACATAATCTGGAACATGGCAGAACGCTACAGGACGCACAGATCGGATCTGAACAGTTACATAATATGGACAATGAATCGGATATGCACCAAAATCGGATATGGACTGACAGTGTGAACAAGGTCTTAGTCTGATGAAGGGCATGTGTCAAATGCCATTCGAAAGTCTTTTGTTAAATACATTTTTTATATTTTTAGGGCTTTGGTGTGCCACTTTAGGTTACTTTTCTGATATGACTTTTAGTCGAGCACCCATGTGTGCGTACTTTTGTTTTCTTTAAATCAGTAGAAAAGAAATGTAAAGCAGTGAATTGCGAAATGTTTTGTAAAGTAATCTGATAACGCTATCAATAAAATCAAAATAAAATGTATACCTATTTTCACTGCAGGCAAACTGCAAAATTTGATTGCTTGCATAGACAATTAAAGTTAATATTAGGAGTAGAATGTTGACAGCGTTTTTAAATATAATGAGAACAACCCCATCTTTTGTCACTTTGTGATACTTTAGCTCACAGTTCATACAAGTGTTACAATTAAAGGAGGAGTTCACCAAAATGTGAAAGTTTCATAGTTTAATGGTGCACTGAAAAAAATGGACTTGGTGGGTCTTTGAATTTAAATAAAATAAACATGTATATGCAACACAAAATATTTATATTCCTTGTGTAAACATAATTTAATTGATTAGGATGAAAATGTTTTGTTTGAATGTAAAATGAACACATTATTCTCACATTGATTAAAATTGATTGAATTGAATACTTAAAGCAATAAAATTGAGTTTGCACACAAAATGGCACCTCCTGAGCAGAAGGTGGCAGTAACGCTCAATGAAAAGGACGTCAATCGCCATAAAAGAAGAATAAACATCATTTGTTTTGGGCGCCAAAATGAAGACTCAGCAGCCAGTCAGTCAGAAGAACTCTCTCAGACGGACACCACGTTATTAAAGTAAGTTCTATTATTTATTTATGTTCACTTTATACGTGATACATCTTCACTAGATAGACAGTTTTTTTTTTACAATATGTAGCCATTGCAATGACTTGTAGTAAAAATGAGTTTGGAAGATGTTGGTGGAGTAAGTTAACGTTACAGTCAGTCAGTCAGTAAGTGTAAGGCTCATAAAGAAAAACAGCGTTTTAAAAATGTCAGCTGTATAACGTTATTTCACCTTTGGTAGTTTTATCCGAGTTGAAAACTGTCAGATTTGAGTTGACTTTTGAGGCACTTTTTACTCAGTTGTTCTATGGAAACGGTTCAAGACAAATAAAACGCTAACCAAACGTTATTCTGTCCAGAGTAACGTTATCCATGTAAGTAATTTACCAGATGATATCAATTGACTACATTAATAATGACATTGCGTATGAAACAAACTGTCTGCTTAATCAGATGAACAGACCCGCGTCAGTTATTCGTGACTTCACTACGCCACGAGCAACACTTGATTCTATTAGAAAATGCTTTTTTAAATGTCTCGCGTGACGTCTGGTATATTAACTGAAAAAAAAATCGCTTTGAAGTGACCACACCTTAAAGCTGACGTTTTCAGAAGAGAACCTTGTTTTAAGATCTCATTTTGTCCAAAATTGCGTCCTATGACAGATATAATACTTATTTCATTATTGCTCTGTGTATGTGTGACCTTAATCATTTGAGGTTGTGTGTTGATTTCACCTCTGAATATTTCCTCTTATAGGTCCATCATCCTTTCATGCACTCACTACACACTCAAAAGCATTGGTAAGTAATTCCTATCACTGTTTTACTGCTGTTAGGAGCTAAATCTTATTTTGTAACTAATATACATGTATTATTTTTTGACTCGCAGTACTCAAATATACAATGGTTGGTTAATTTGTTTTCAGATAAATGCTGAATTTAAAAGAATCACTACTGTCTAATGTTCCTGCGTGTCACCTGGACCTCCAATCCAAAAACCTGACGAAACTCTTCTATCAGAAAGGAGGACAGCTAGCAAAAAGACTTCAAACAATGAATGATCAAATGACAGAAGTAAGTAATATAGATTCATAGACATAAAAATGTGTAAACATTGTTGGAAGTACAGAAAATGTAGTATGTTTTAGTTACATCTTTTGGCACAAGGGTCATTAAAACACCTGGGAAGATTTAAAGGGGTAGTTCACCCAAAAATAAAAATTCTCATCACTTACTCCCTATCATGTTGTTACAAACCTTTATAAATGTCTTTGTTCTGATGAACACTAAGGAAGATATTTTGAGGAATGTTTGTTCCCAAACCAATCATAAGCCCCATTCACTTCCATAGTGGGGAAAAATAATACTATTGAAGTGAATGGGGCTCATGAACAGTTTGGTTGCAAACATTCCTCAAAATAAATGTCTTCCTTCGTGTTCATCAGAACAAAGACATTTATACAGGTCTGTAACAACATGAGAGTGAGAAAATGAGAACATTTACTTTTGATGTGATTGTCAGGTATGGTAGCACACACTCGAAATGTGGCCTCTTTATTTAACTCATTCCAGTAAACGCGCACACACACCTGGAGCAGTGGACAGTGCAGCTGCCTTGCTTTGTAACCCATATATTTGTAACCAATTGTAACATGCTGTGGCAATGCACATGGGTCTGTATACTTACATTTATATTTGTTTGCATTGTACTAATTTCCAATGACACTTTTATTGTAACAGTAACTTTTTTCTGTTTCTTTAACTACGTTTGTCTGTTTTGTACAGGGCATGGATGAAGTCAGCATCAGTGTGGTCATTTGAAGACACCACTGTTGGGATTTGTGCTCTCAAACAACATGCTTCTTGTGATGAAGAAGAGGATCTTTGTATAGTCCTGGAAGGCATGAAGGTGTTGCAACATCGTGCCATGTTGTTTGAGCTGATATATGCCTTTAACCTGAACTATCCTGATCTCAGCTTTATTTTTGAGGAAATCCAAAAGATTTTAATGGAACTGCATTGAGCGTAACTTTAACGAACAGTTTCTTTCAGTGAAAGGATCAGAAAGACTGCTGCTCATTTATGTTCTGTTTATCTGTTTTAAGTGTTTTCTCTTATTAAAACATTAACAGTTTGCTGCTCAGAGTTGATTTTGGAAATGGTTGTTGTATTTTGTTTTTGTTGAATCTTTGATTATCAGTTTATACAAATGCTGTAGCTCTGACTTTCTGAAGGATTGATATTTTCCAGTTTGTAAATCCATTTAAAAAATAATAGTACATACTGTTTTGCATGTCTCTTTGGAATGCAAGTGTTTGTGTTTTAGCACTTCTAAATCTACTGTGATAGTAACTATTTTAAACATTTGGGTCAGTTTCACAGATGGGGCTTTTCCTAGTCCCAGACTTTTGCAATGCCTTAATTTGAAAACATATTGCACTGACATATCTTGACATATATCAGTGACATTGTTTTGTCTCAAGATGTACTCCAGTGTTGTTTTTGTAAGGTAGGTTTGTTTGTAAACTTTTTTTGTAAAAAATATCCTAATATAACTAGGGCCTAGTCATGGCCTAATCTACAACCTTTGTATGTACTGCATGTGCTGATTGTTGTAATAGTTATTGACTGTTATTGAATTAATGTGTAGTGATTTAAGTGAATTGATGATCTGAAAGCAGTGGTTTGCCTCAATATCACTAAACATTTGTTCAAAACTCTTTGCTTTTTATGCCAATGCAAATGTATTTAAAAAAGAAATAAATAACATTTGGATAATTATGGATGATTATTCTGGTGCCAGAGACATAATGAAATTGCTTTAGAGTTACATAATCCCATAATATAAGCATTAAAAAAGCATGTTGGAATTACAGATGAAAATCTAGTCCCCTTACATAATAAAATTACTTAAACATTACAAAATAAATGTGTTATAGTAAAGAGAAATATCACTTTGAGTCAACATATTTATATTAGACTACTTAAAACAATTCAAATGTTTTGGTCTGACACATAAAAATTAAATGAGGAAAATTATGTTGGTTTTACACAATCGGATTATGTGGGACCGATGTACACATTAAAATTACGTAAATTGAAAGGATTTTTTTTTTCAGTGTGGTTTTGCGAACAGGGATTAGTTAAAGCCAGGACTAGGCCTTAGTTTAATTAGGATATATAACTAGTTTTAACAAACATACCTTACTAAAACATTACTTGTGTGCATTTTGTATTTTTAGATATGTCAGTGCAAGTTGTTTTAAGTTTGGACAGCTCTTACGTTTATTTTAGTCTAGCACTAGTCTAATCCCTGTCCCGGAAACCACACCTTAATGTATAAACTTAGCACTGACATTTCTAAAAATACATCAGTGCCCTTTGTTTACCTCAAAATACACACAAGTGATGTTTTTAGTAAGGCACGTTTGTTAAAACTACTTAAATTTCCTAATTAAATTTAGGCCTAGTGCTGGCTTAAGCTAATCCCTGTCCGGGAAACCACCCCTAAAAGTTAAGATTGTACAGTTAAGCAGGGTGCGATTTGCTGGAGGAGGATGGTGGGGATTATCCCCCCTCTGGTCTTTATATTCCTGCCTCTGATAAATAATTTTTATCCCCAAAATATATCAAATGGCCACATAAACAGCCTAACATAATGATAATATCATATATTTTTCATAAACGTAAAAACGCTGTCACGCAATAGTGCAAACAACAGTTTGATCAGGAATGGAGTCCCTGATCTAATATTAACCATGTATCAAGGCTTAGCATACTTTTTTTTGAACTGGGAGTCAGTTTACTCTGCTCTCTTGCAGCTGGGAAACACAATTTCCAGACTGGGTCCAGTCCCAAACACACAGCTACCATCGGTAAGCCAATGAGCTCAGGCCGAGTGTGCAAATGTACCGCTTGAAATGGCAGGCCTGTGTGTAAGCAACAGTAAGAAGGAGGCAGTCATTTTGTTTCAGATCTGTCTGTGTTCGTCTGCCGCTGCCTGCGCTTCAGCTTGGTGTTGTTGGATCGAGTTTGTTTGCACATTTCCCACTGTCGCTATCCCGATCTGTGTTCTCACTGTTTGTCCTTCACCCAGAACTGTTTGCAACGGTCACCGGCTTCAGTGTGTTGGCATCCATACTGTATTTAGAGAAAGCCGAAATCTTGGAGAAAAATACTTTTGTATATTATACAAATATTTTTCTTCATGTTTATGCACATTTATTTATATATATTTACTTATATGAATGTAGATATTTAACTTATAGATTAGAAGCAAAAGACACAGTATTGATGTGTATTGCTATAAGCCACATTAAATATAAATCACACACACAATATCTTTCTCTTTATGCACATACAGTACTGTGTCTGTCATGATAAATTGGGGTTGATGGTTAAGGAACTGTGCTGCTAACCCAAAGGTGCACGCTGTGTCCTTACCTACATTTAATCTGAAGTACTTAACCCGAGGTTGCTCCAGAGGGACTTGCCCTAGCGTATTGCAAATTGCTTGAAATAAAGTGTGCCTGCTGAGTAAGAATGAGGCTATTATTGGTACACATGAGATCATTTATCTGAACATTTCTCTAGTTATCATATAGGTGAATAAAGAACTTTGCACCGCTTTTCCACAAACGTCCCAACAGATCATCCAAACCTAAGTCATCCAACATGGAGATCTGCTTTGAAGACATCGGTTGCTGATATCTGTCATGTTTCTCTCTTAGAGCGAGTTCCTCGCATGAATAACAACCAGCTGGCCTCCATGGGAACGCTGATCTCTAGCAAGCACAATAGTTCTGGCTTTCATCCCTCCCTCTCTCACTCCTTCCACAACCTCGCTCAGCTACCTCCATCGTACGAGACCGTAACGAAACCGGAGCTCAATCGCTACAGCTCCCTCAAGAGACTAGGTGAGTGCATGTCTACAAAACAGAGCAGTATGAAATTTTAGAGCTCTGTTTGGGTCGCTGTGGGTGTTTGTAACATGGAGTGGACTGCTATTTGGGTTAATGTTGTGCGTCACGTAGGCTTTTGCATATATAAATTCATTAGCATTGCAATCTTGTTTCGAAATACTAACATTGAGATTTTTTGAATACAGAGAGAAACCTAGATGAATATTCCGGATATTACACCTCCAAGCGAAGGCAAAACAATGCTCCACCCAGCTTCCATTCCTCTCAGCACCACCTGCAGTGGGGCGGTGACCTTACGCTGGGTGCCAGAGGTACCCTACCGCTAAACACGTCGCGCACTCGAATCCACGTGTCAAGTGCTGCTTCCACCCCCAACCCCTACCCTTTACCCCAGACGCAGTACAACCCCACTTTCGACTCGATGAGTAGGCCGCCCCGCCGGGTGATGTCTCAAGACCAGCTTCTGGCGCTGGGAGATGGTAACACTCTCACACGCCTCTCCAAGAACCAGCAGCAGCATCAATATTACAAACCCATGACTACCAGCAAGAGCGCCACCGGGCAGACTTTACGCAAGTCTCACGAACGCCTCCTGGTTTCACCGGACCGCCTGGAGGAGAGAATGATGGTGCCTCACATGCCCCGTCTTACCCACCACCAGAAAGCGCAGTCCCAGCAGAACGTATGCGTGACGCCATCACTCGACCGCCATCACATGATTAAAATGAATTCGCACCCTACCTCCGGCCGCGAGCAAGAACACGCGGTCGCCACCATGTCATCCGGTCACGGCGGCGGGGCTTTGAGTTGGGGGGAGGGCCATGGTTCAGGAGCGATGGGACACAGCGCGCGCCGGATGGCCTTCGCCACGAAACGTCAGAATACCATCGAACAGCTGCACTTCCTCCCTGGAGGAGGTGCCTTGGGTGTGGGGGGAGGCAGTCAGGCAATGAGAACAGGGAGTAAGAATGAAGTGACTGTGTGAAAAGTGATAAAGGAAAGGCGGCCGAGGAGATGATGGAGAGATGTGAGGTGTGCTAGCCGAAAGGGAGGAAAGACTGGAGTTTGAAAAAGGCTTTTGAGCTCAGACAGAAATAAAGAACTAGAATGAGGAAGGGAAACAAGGCTTTGAGATGAGGGGGTGCAAGGAATGAGGCCTATGATTACACAAGCCTTGAATAAGAGATGTTTAGAGAGGGATATGAAACTATACCATTGATATTTGTGGATCCCTAAATTGGCCAAGATTGTCACTGTGTGTAGCACACAGTGATCTGACGGCACTATTCAAACATGTTGCGAGAAGATACAAGTACAAAACGAAATTATTTGTATAGGGCAAGTTTTTCTCAAGTAAGAGCATTCCAGCAAATTACATTGATGTAAAGTTACAAAATACTTGCAATTGACAAACACAATCTTGCTTTAAAGTTTACTCAAAGTTCACCAGATGTTGCGGTTGCACATAGTGGATGTCATGGAGGTGACTCTGTAAAATAAGGGAACAATGGGAACTGCTGGATGGGGGTTTCCAAAAGTACACTAAAATACCTCAAGGAGATTTGACCGTTCTCAAAACGGATGACTTGTGAATGGATTGTGACTTGAGGAGTTTGCCATCCAGTGACATCTTTGACAGGACTACTGGCCTTTCCGTTGCGCAGAAGAAAGTGTAAAAAGGACGTCAAAAACGTCACTTGCTTTGTGACTTGACTCTTTAGTCTGCACTGTTAATGTAAGTCCAAATGTCATCAGCCATATTAGATGCTTCTTCATAAGGAATACGGTGAAAGGGAAACTGGGGGATGAGAGTTAATATATTGAACTGCGAATTCTTGAAGTTAACATGAATAATTGTCACAGTTTGTTGATATTTTGCATTGTGGATAACATTTTATAATACTTTTAAAGGCTATCAGATCATTATAGTAAAATTGATGGATCAATCAGGTAATGCAATTTGAACAAAAATGTTGGAGCAATCAGCAAAAAGTGATTTGGAATTTGATTTTACTAAGCAATCTAAGCCTTTATATTTGATAGATCAAATCTGATTGAAGTCCTGCCTCTTACTTGCATGTTTAACCAATCAAAGGACAGCTTAGTATGACAGCATCAAACATTAGCAATTGGTTACGGTTCTTCTGTTATGTACAAGCAGAGGTTTAACTATCGGCATGCAGCAAAGAAGCAACCATTTTCGAACTTAAATTGCAACGAGCTGTTCACTATTTAAAGTTGTATCAGTGGGGGGAAAGGGTTTGGTTATACAGTTGACAATTTAATTCAAGGGCTATTCTGAAACTAATTCATGTGTGTCTGTGCTTCCGTGTTCTGATGGCTTTTTCATATATTTTTCTGTGTCAGTATTGGGGACACGGTTGTGCGAAACATAAAGGCTACATGCCAATGAGTGTACAGAACAGAGAATTCTTAAAAGCTACTTCAATTTAACACTCTGTGTCACACTACGATGCATTATTAACTAACCATTGAGTTAGGTTTTAGAAGTAAAAACGTGTCTTGTTAAACTATATATTATACAACAAATGTCTTTTTTGTTAGCGATTACTGTGTGTTTTTCTGCTGTCTGCGCATCATATGGACAGCGCTGTAGTGGAATGTCTGAGAATGACCTGGCTGAGGAGGATTATCGGGCCATACTATAGTACTTTAGATCACTCTGCAATGTTTAAGCTTTTATTATCTTTAATCAAAGTTAAAAAGAAAAAGAAAAAACTAAAGCCTATCCCGAATGTTTAAATATGTACACATGCAATTTATGTGCATATATATATATACACATATAAATATATAAATATAGTCATCAATATTACTCATATTCTTGATTATTATCATGAACTTTAATTTTTTTTTTACTCTGTGATTTTATTTTTGGTTTCGCTTTTATTTGACTTTCTAGTGGATTCTAACTTTTGTCAGGAAAAAAGCAGATGCAATCATAGTGAAAAGACAAAACGCATGAAGATGTCAAAGCCAGTGTTGATGATGTCATATTGCTGACTTCTGATGTCAAGGTGTGTATGTGTCCAGTTTGTGCGTCTGTATTTGTGTGCTTGTGTGTATTTTAGTGTCTATTTTGGAATGCTTTATCTCACATTTCATCTGACCTTGGATCAGTTCGAGTCAGATAATGTGCATTTCAGAAAACCGAAATGATATTAAACCCCAAATATGATTTTATTTTTAAGTGAGTGTCTCTTTGAATGCAAAAAATAAACAAATGAAAAAGGTTTCATTTTTCATTGCTACATTCACCAAAGTTATGGGAAAAAATAATAGAGCATTTTATATTTTTTCAGTAATTTTGTGATTTTTCTTGCCATGAAGTTCAAAACCCTTGTTGTAAATGTTTATTTTATGGCCAAAATTGGGCAATTGCATAAATTATTTCCAGCAAAAATGATTTAATTATTATTATGTTTAATTATTAAATAAAATCCTCAACACTAATAACCAATAAATTGTTTTTTTTTTAATGACACACTACACTATGATGAATGTATGTTGTTTTCGTTTTACAGGTTGTTTCCTCTTTTCTTTTCTTTTTTTTTCTTTTTTACTTTTTTTGCCCATACATTTAAACCCATATTTGGTTTTAACCTCCAATTCTCAGATCTTTCTATAATATTTTTTTTCTTTCCTACTTATTACCTCAGTGTTAAGGTCACTTAAAATAAGACATTTACAGCCTTCTCTTGTTTTAAATAATAATAAATATGTAAATTTAATGTAATAATTTAGTTTGCGAGGGTTTCTGTGGGACACCGCAAAGCATCACCAGCACTCGCCATTTTGAGGGGCAGGGTGGGCGAGGACCTTATGTTCGGGTAGGGTGGGGGGAGACGGCGGCACGTTGGTAAAATGGCTTCAGAAAAGTCCTATGCCCCACATACTCTCCCAAATACATATCGGTGTTGGCCTGCTTTCAGTCGCTGCCTCATAAGATGAAGTAATAATCCAAAAGGTTGCTCTCTGTGCGAAATAGTTATTTCTTAACAGTCCCAAATTTGGTGTTTGAATCTCACGCGGGCGCGCTTTGACAATGCGCCACTACGTCATATAGCAGTGCAATATTTTGAATACCATGTGTGTTTTAAGTCCATTATGTGTTGTGTTTTCATTTAGCTGACAACATAGCCTAGCTATTATTTAATGTACAACGTGTGTGTGTGGGGCGGGGGGTATTTGAAAGGGGGGCATGCGCTCTTATCATGTCATGCTACCTCAACAAACTCATATATTAATTAAATAAACCCGCGAATTAAAAGACAGCTGTTCTTTACTTTATCTCTCACTGAATCCCTAAGCTAAGCACAATGATGTCGAACGTATTACCATGTAACACCACCCGGAAGTTGTATGACTGCCCGGAAACGACCACTGTGAAGCGAACAGAAGTACCCGAAGGAAGACGGGGGCACTAAAAATTGACACGGGGCGGAAAATATTTGACCGGCCATAATCCGTTGTAAAATTAAAGCAACAAACCGACCAGAAGAACGGTTTCGGTCGAAATCCTGTGTTGATAAAAATACGGCGAGAGGGTGAACGTTAGCGAGCTTAGCCAGCGGAAATCGGGGGTTGTTTAACGGACCGAGAGCGATGGAGAGGCCTCCGAGAGTGTTTTTCCACGGGATGAGGAAAAATGACCTGCTAACCTGAAATCGGAAACCGCCTTTGTGCACATCTACGCTTTCGGCGCCTTTTTCGCATAAGTTATTTTCACGCTTTGCTCTTCAAGAGGACTTTCTCCGTTCACGTGCAGGTGCGATGCACAAACATTTGAGTTCATTTTGTTGCGGTGCAAAAGGGTACGACGTCTTTATTTAGCTAGCTTAAAGGCTAGCGCAGTGATGTGGGCTGATAGCCTGAATTCGTCTGACGGGCTGTCTGCACTTGAGAGTCACTTGCTTGTTTATGTTTCTGTTATTCTGACTTTTAGTTTGCCCCTGTATGACAAGTACCATGCATGTTTTTGTGCTACATTTAGGCAGATTGTTGCCAATCTGTTCGTGAATGAAACGAGTCTAATTGTGTTTTATTTCAAAACTTTTTGCTGTGCCACAGAGGGATGTGATTGAAAAAGGGAATTCAGCTCTCCCCTCTCCCTCACCCCCTGCACAGTTGACAAAATCATACGGACAACAATCGACGCATTTCCTCAAGGCCTCGGTAAGTTCACTTTTTTAAATACAGTTTTTAACTGTGGCTGAATGAAAATCTGTAATGTTGACGTTTGCACCCTTGGACTAATGACAAGACCCTATGGTTTGGTCTGGTGATTTTCTTTGTTTTAAACAATAATATGTTATCTGTCTTAGTTAAAACAATAGTTGTGTAGTAGTTCATGTTAGGGGCATGATAGATTTTTATTTGTTTTTAAAGTTGCAGCTCAGTTATTTATAGGATCACGATTCAAGATTTTAAGATGAGATGGCAATGTCAACTTGGGGGATGTTATCTCTTGTTTGTTTATTTAGAGTGAATTGAGCTGAAGAAATTGCAGTTTTCTGTGTTTTAACTTAAAACCTTAATTTTTATTTTTATTATGTTATATGTTTCTTTAATGAGTTTAGTTGCCAGTTTTACTTACATTTTTATTATTGACACTCCCCATTTATTTGTTAATTTACTTTATGTGCGAATATAAAAATATATGTTTACAGTTTGACGAGCTGATAGCTCATACTAATAAATAAATGAATAAATAAAAATGTTAGTTGTAATCTTAAGTCATGTTTGATTTGGTGATTTTTCAGTATTATTTAATTAATATTATTTAATATTAGCATTGCATCCTTCTGCTATTGTTATTATTTCTGTACGTTATGATTGTTCTTTTATTTTTTTATCTGTTTTGTCAAGATTGTTTTTAGTGACTCTCATTACCTATTATTGATACACCATACATTTTTTGCTAATTTACTTACGAGTTAATGCATTCATAAGGTCTGGATATTTTTGGACTTGTACTTTATTCAGTTGCATGTTATATATTGAACATGCTGTTAGTTTGTGTTATGTTCATTGTTTGTCGTAACAAAGCTTATTTTTTGGCAACAATAATTGTTCATAGATCGAGTCAGGGGCCTAAATTTCATAAAAAAAAGTTTAATTTTGAAGTCAAGCATTTATGATTTGGCTGAGTTGTCAATATTACTGTACAATATTTAATGTTGGCATTGCTGCTTTTCCAGCTTTAATTGTTATTTCTATTGCTTGGTTGCTTTATTGATTGATTTTTTTGTGTCAGCATGATTTTACAGTATTTCTGTTTGTCTGCTTTCCTCTTAATTTGTACTATTATTGTTTCATTGTTTTGCTAGTTTTTTTAAAAACTGTATTTAATGACATTTATGCTGATTTTCAACACTATTATATGCTATTATAAGTAGTATTATAATTTCTATTTTGGTTTAAGGGTGATTTTATAATCATATTAATATATATATAATATATATTTGGAGTTGTTCAGAGTCATTTCTTTCCTGCTTTATATATTCAATTATTTTAATAATTTTTTGAATGATTTTGGTACTCTTCGTCATGCATCACAAGATGTTACAGGCGATAAAAATATAATATTTACTGTAAAAAGTGTCTTTTTTAGCTGAAAATCACAATTTCCTGTTATCCGAATTAGTTTTAATTCTGTTACTGTCAAACTCTGTTACCAATGTATAGTAACAGTGTTGACAGTATTTATGACAGTCATACACGGAAAAAGATACACTCTCTCTCTCCCTGTCACTCTCATACATGCATACATGACTGTCAACACTGTTACACCTCGTCAGAAAAAAAATCATTACTTTAGACACCAAAACCTGAAATATATAATCACCCTTATCCTTCTTGTTATTGGTAAAGTGTTGGTTTGTTTGTTTGTTTGTCTGCTTTGCAGTTGTTGCTTCTTCATGCTGTCCTTATTCAATTTTATGTAGTGATTTCCTTTTATATATTTGCTAGTTTTTTACATATTAGTCTTCATTATTTGGCAAATAGAAATGTATTACTTTTCTTTAAGATTATAGTTTTAGATAAGACAGTTGATAATTTATATTAATTCCAAGTATTGCTCATGTCCTGTCAAACTCTATCGTACAATATTTTGTTATTGTTTTTGCATTTTTATTCTTTGATACTGAAGATAATGTTATTTTTCATTTTTTTATCAGGACTGACAAGGTGCCACAGGAGGAGGTTTGACGAACTACTAGGTCATAACACTGTGCTTGCGGCCTTTCAGCTGAGGCGTTATAGAAAGAGGTTGGATTTACCCTGTGGACAATCTGACCTTTCATCTTTTCACTCCGATTTGTTAAAGAAAGTTGATTGCTCATCATATTTTTCTTTATAGATGAAGACTTTCCTAAGGAAATCACAAAGTGGGACCATTGCAAGCATCATTTTTCAAGGAAATACAGAAATAGAAAGAAAGACATTCCCTCTTCAAATTTAATGACTTTCAACACTAAATAATTTGGTTTTTAGTGAAAAATATAGTTTGACGCAAATTTCATATGCTATTAACAGATAACGATTTTACTGTTTTAAATGTAGACATACTAATTTTAAAAGACTAACGTAAACCCCTGCTTATTGCATGATATTGTGAAACATCATTTGCTCTTTTTTGTTACTTATTTATAGATAACTATTTAATCAAATGCTTCCATAATTTTACCACATGTAGTGGCCCACTGTTATAGCCAAAATTTGTTTTATTTCTGGAATGGACTGTCACAACCTCAGATAAATTAATTTTGTAAAGACATTTATTTTAAAAACTTGAGCTGCTAGCAGATTACTTTAAAGCTTTATATTGATTATTAGAGGCCACAATTCTTGGAGACATCTATTAGATCTGGTAACATTGTTCACTTTGCTGGAAAGGACAAACCAACACAAAATTCTTAATAACACCCCTTAACATTGAGAGGGAAATGTTTCAGTTTGGAAAGTACCCTATGGACATTTTAGAGATGCTCAGTGGACACCAGGCTCACCAGTTCAAAGGACTGGGACTGGAAAGACAACTGCAGCACCAACAGCAGGTCCAACTTCAGCACCAGCAGCAGCTTCAACAGCAGCAGCAACAACAAAGTGAGGCCTCAGGTAGCCTACTGTCTGGGCTTGGTCTTGGTTCCCTTCAAGGATCTAGAAGTAATGCATTTGCCGACTCCTCATCACTGTTTGCCAAAATGGGTGCACCCCCTCCACCTCTCCCACAACAAACTCAGTCCTCATCATCACAAAGCACACGTAAATCTAGCAAGATGAGCAGCAGCAGTGGGAGCGGCAGTTCTGCCTCTGGATATCCACAGTTCCTACGTACATTTCACCCTGCCGAGGCTGCTCTAGCCCAGGAGCAGCTTCACTCAGGAATGGGACGATTTGATTTTGGAGGGGGAAGTACTGGAGGAGGCTCTGGGGTAATTGGAGGAGTTGTAACATCCGCCCCACCGCCACCACCCTTGCATCCTGGCCTCTCTGTTCCTCAGCCATCCCCTGGACCATCCTCCTCATCACCCTCCCCTTCGAGTTCTACCACCACATCAAATAATCCCCCCAGCAGTAGCAGTTCAGTGGCTGGATTAGTTGGAGCTCAGTCTGATGCAAGAAGTTTACACCAGCAGTTCAGTTGCATGCTTGCTGCAAACCAATACCTGTTTTCTGGAGTGCCCACAAATGCTAGTTTGGAACAGTTTCTAGTTCAGCAGGGCCCCCATAATCATCTTGGAATTGCAGACTCCAATACAGGTCTTGCTCCCCCTCCAGCCCTTCATCCTTCACATACCCATGGCCATCCAGCCCCCCAGCCCCAACAACAGCAGCAGCAGTTGCCACCTCATGCGTTGTCTCACCCACACAGCCATGCCCATCCACACCACCCTCTTCACCCTGCCCCCCAACCATCACCTCTTGGTGGTTTTGATTTCCAAGGCATTCCCGTTCTTTCCTCTAATCAGCTGGCTTCCCTTATGCAACAAGAAGCAGGTCTCCCTTTGCCACTCCCACTACATCTCTCTGTACCAAAGGATGATGGTAAAGGAGATGGTGTATCTGGGGCTGGAGGAAGTGGAGGTAGTGGCAGCAGGAGAAAGAAAGCCATGGCTGGCTACCTGCCCCAGAGAAAGACAGATGGTAGCAGTAGCAGCAGTACTAGCAGCGCTAACTGCCATGGCAGCTCTGGGGCACATGGTCATGATGGGTCCTCTGGTCTTGTGGGAGGAGGTGGAGGGGTTGGCATGAGGGGTCTTGGTGGTGACCCCTCCTCCATCCTCTCCTCGTCAGCACCGTCCTCCTCTTCTTCAACTGTCTCCTCCTCTTCTTCCTCTGCCCCATCCTCAAACTCTGCCTCTGTGCTGGTATCAAATATCTCCCAGAACCCCAAATCTGAAAACCAGCAATCAATGACTCCTAATATCCCACAGCCTGAGCAAGAGCCTGTTTATCATTGTGGAGAGTGTGGCAAGACTTTTTCTCATCTACCAAGCCTTCGGCGACACATACGCTGCCACGAAGAAAATGCTAATGGTCCCAATAGCAGCACAAACCCAAGTCATCAGCATCAGTCAGATCTCCCCCACTCAACACAGGATGGAATTTCTCAAAATGCTCACCACCCGCATGAACAGAATCCAGACCCAATGTCTTCCACTTGTTCAAGTCCAGATAAGTCTTACTGCTGTAATGAATGTGGAAAGGGATTCAAGAAGAGAGGACACCTCCTTCAGCATGGTGTCATCCACTCTGGAGATCGTCCATATGCTTGCTCTGTCTGTGAGCGTTCGTTCAACCGACGAGAGTCCCTCACTCGACATGAGAAAATTCACGAAGATAAGCCCTACCGCTGTCCAGCATGTGGCCGCTGCTTTAGAGAGAGCACTTCGTTGTTAAACCATGCTGCCTCTGGTAACTGTGGCAAGCCAGGGAGGAGATCTAGAAGCAGTGATGGTGACTCAATAGGTTCAGTAGAGTGCAAGGTTGAAAATGATTTCCCAGGTGGACAAATAAGTGATGATAAAGAACTGGTGTTTTGCAAAAATGAGGATGGCATGGCAGGAATGTCCTGTGATAGCATGTATTCACAGGGAGGAAGTGGTAGGCAAAATCCTGTAGGCAAAACTGAAGAGAAATATAATCCTGAATATTCAAGAGATCCTTATCAAACATCATACAGGGTTGATGACTACCGTCGCCAACAGGGTAACCCATCATCTTATTCCACAGACTCATGTAATAACAGCATGTCAAGTCCAGCTCTTAGAAAAGCTCCTTTAGCCCCAACACTTCTTCCACACACTCAAAATCAGCAGCAGCACCATCACCAACAGCAATCTCATCTTCCCCTCTCCTCTCTTTTGGATGACTCTGAAGATGAAGTCACCAGTAGTGCCATGTCTGCCATTGCTGCTGCTGCTGCTGCCTCTGTCTTGCCTGCTGAAATGAACAATACTGGGGGACGAGAGGAAAGGAGAGACATCATTGGAGGTCTGTTAGGTGGACTTGGCTTTGGGTCTATGGGCCCCTCTTCATCCACATCTGCTGGAAATGGTGGAAACGAAGAATGCCTAAGTGGATCAATGATACCTTTATCTCACCCCACCCAGCAGCAGCAACAGCAGCAGCAGCAGCCACCACCTAATTCACAAAATGCCAATCCTAATGCCAAACCCAAGCGGCCACGCAAGCCCAGGCAGAAAAGAGAGCCGAGACCTGGTGGGGCTCCAGGAGAAGGAGTTAAGCGTCGAAGAAACAATCAGGGTGGGGCTGCTGGAGATGGTTCAGAAAGACCTTATTTGTGCACTGTTTGTGGGCGGGGCTTCAGCAGACGAGAAACTCTACGTCGTCATGAACGTGTGCATACAGGGGAAAAGCCTTTTCATTGTGACATCTGTGGAAAAGACTTTAGAGAACCTTTTCACCTTACCAAACACCATACTGTTCACTCGGGGGAGAAGAACTACAAATGTACGCTCTGTGGAAAAGATTTCGGATATGCACAGAGTCTGAAAAGGCATGAAAAGCTGCATCTAAGGGGAGATTTTAAGCCAAGGCGAAGTAAAACCAAATCTGCTGCAAATCAAGGAGGACCTGCAAATCAAGAACAAACCAATCAATCCAACCCTGGCGCTTATTATTCTTATTCTCAGGAGAACAAAGTTCAAGGATCTAATGCTAGCACAAGTAACCAACCCCCTCCTAAGCTGTACACATGTGAGATTTGTTGGAAATCTTTCCGTCATCACTTCCACCTGACTGCCCATCACCAAGCCATTCATGAACATGGTGGGGAGAAACTTTTTTCATGTGAAGTCTGTGGCAAGGCTTTCTCCTACTCCAACAGCCTGACCAGACATAGATTATCTCAACACGGTTTGTCCCGTACTGGACCAACAACGCAACCGACAGGAACTGAATCTATTGGAAATGCCCCATCGGTTTCAGAAAGTGAGGCCGCAACAAATGCTCTCCTTCATATAACACCCGAAAGTGGAGGTCATGGAGTACAACAGCCCCATTCAACAATTGCTCACACGCAGCACCCTCAGCCTGCTGGTTATTCCCCTCTTTTCTACACTCCTGAGTCAGGACATCACAGTTCAAATGTCTCTTCGCACCCCCAACATTTGCACTACTCCAACCCCAACATGGGTCCCCTTCAGCTTCAACAGCCAATAAGCGGAAAGGGGCAGCTAATTTATTCAGGGGTTCAAGGAAACACCCTTCATTCCACTCCACCTCATATTCACATCTCCCCACCCCACCACCCTCAACATCATCAACCACAGCACCCGTTTTCAATGCAGTCTCAACATTTACAACAAAGCCCTCAGGCCCAAGAGGATGCCACCCAACGGAAGAAGAAAAAAAAAAAGAAAAAATATAAACTGACCAGTGATTTGCCGTTACTGAGTGGATTCAGTGCTTATGAAATTGCCCGAAGGCAAATATATCTAAAAAGGAAAACATGCAGACTTCAGCAGCAGCGAAAAAGAAAGAAGTGGATAGCCCAGCTAAAGTGGGCCAAGTTTACTGGAGGAGGGCTTGGAATGAATGTAGGTGGAGGCACGTGGCGTGTGGGGCGATTAAGGTTTAGAGGCCTGAGGTCACTCGTTGTCCCCCTAAAATCATACTCATGCCCTGTCTGTCCCTTTACAACTTTTTCAAGTCATATAACTCTTTCAGTTCACCGTGCAACCAGGCATCCGCCAAGAAAACATGGGCGTCACGTTCGCCTGCGCTGCATAGTCTGTGGAAAACGTTCTCGAAGACTACTGTCGGCTCTTCGTCATCGGGCCTATCACCTTTCTCAAGGGGCTTTCTCTTGCTCTCAGTGTCCCTCTCGCTTCTGGAATGGTGCTCACCTGAGACGCCACAGATTTGCTTGCCGACATGTCAGTAGAGGAAACAAAATCTCAATAAAGGGGACTAACGTTCAGAAGGCTATGGACCAGATTGAAAGATCAAGAGTTGTGACAGGCTACAGGCACTAAATAAATTTAACATCTACATAGGCCTTAAAACTTGTTTGGAGGCAAGGATTGCATGAAAGTAGGCATAGAACTCTTTAATGGAAAGCATCACACGTTCAAGTCCGTAAAACGTGTGGACAGACTTTAACCAAGAGAGTGCCTCCTAAAATAAAGACTCATGAAAATAAGCCTGTACCCGAAAATCCATCCATTATAGACATGGATCTCTAACAAGGTTTCTCCAAAGGGGAAGATATTCTAGATTGTTTTGGGTTTTTTGGTAGCACCTTTGTTGTAATGGTAGCATCTCTATCCTCTAAAAATACATTCATTATGTATTTTCTTAACTTTATTTGTGCTGCAATGATGGATGCATACCAGTGAACTAATCTGAACAGTAACAATCTATTCTTTAAACTAGTCCCCTCCCACAGTATTCAGATTTTAAAGGTATAGCCTTTGTTTACTCTCAAATATACGTAGCTTTTTGTTCCTTGTGGTCTTGTTTTGTTTTTCCCCCATTTTGCTGTCATGTTCAAATGCAAATGTTTGACCTGAAACTGAAAGCAGATAGAGTTCATAGTCTGTGTATTCCCTTTGAACAACTATAATGACACTTAATGTTAAATTAAACTCTGTTTTAGAGATAATCCATCAGGAAACTGTCAAAATGTGCAAAAAATTCTGCATAGCTGATGCAGAGGGGACAGAATGGCCCTGTTGATGCCATGTTCCTGTGTTTATTGTCACCTGTTTTTTAAGAAATATGTAATGAACCTTTGCAGGTGTTTCTATGGCAAGTGTTAATGTCTTCAATTGCAAGATTGGCTAGAGGGAGAGAGGAATTGCCAGTCTGTACTGTACAATCCGTATTATATTTTATTATATAACAGTTGTGTTCTTTTTTATTATTCAAAGTATAAGTTCTTTTTTTTTATCATTTTTACTATTTTAGGGGTGGGTGGGGTTTGTGGCAGGGTCTATCATTGTAAGATGTGGGGAATATATGTATCAGTGTGATTTTTGTTCCCTGCCCCTTTAACCCAAACCACAGCTTAGCCCAACTTTCCCAACACTATTGTATTCATTGTCAAAACTTTACTTAGATCTACTGTTCCAATGTTTTCCTCTCAGTAAACTAAAATACAAAATATAAATACTAAACAGTTTCTTTTTCTGAGCCAACAGAGATGTTGAGTTCCTCAGAAAACAAATAAAACAAATGTCCAAAAATATACAGTTTTGGATTGTGTTTTAAATTGTTGCGTACACTACTGGTCAAAAGTTTTGGGTCACTTTATTTTTTCCATATTTCAGAATAATAGTAAAGTTATCAAAACAAAATTATGTTGTGACAAAAAATAACTTTTTTTTATAAAATCTACCATTTACCTAGAATTTGCAAAAATTATACTTTTTGCTTTGTATTAACGAACTGCCTAAGCTGTTAGAACAGGATTTAAATCCATCCATGCTGAGATTAGTTTTATATTGAAATAATAAATATGTTTGCACAATTATTGTTTTGTCTATAAAACTAATAAAAAAATGTAAGCATGCATATTCCTTCAAATTAAAAGGTTTTCATTTTTACAACATTTCAGTGAAGTTACTGTAAATTTTTGACCGGTAGTGTATGTTCTTGAGCTCTGCATCTTCATGTCATTAAGCAAATGTGATTAATTTGTTATTTAAGGCATATAGGCTAAATGATTTATAAATTTTAAATGAGAGTATGTGTGTTATGCACATGGTGCCCAGGTGCTGTTACCTGCTTAATGGGGCTGTGTTACAGTTTACGTCTACTGCCACACTAAAGTAGAGTTTAAGGTAAGAATTCCCTTAATGAAGGATTGGTGTGTCAGATAAACACAACCATCTCTTCTCTTAGTTTCTCTGTTAGTGTTTTCAACGAAAGTTAAACGAGTTCAGGGCTCCAGACTGCCCCCAAATGGAGGCATTTTGCCCCTAAAATTTGAGAGTGTGCCACTGAATTTTACATCCAGTCGCACATGTGCAACCAGTAAATTTGACCTTTTTTTCCGAAAAGTGCACAATAAAATGTGACACTGAATTTGAAACAGCACATTGTAATTTCTGCATCTATCACCAAGTATTTATTAGTAATACAGTGGAAATTAGTAGAAATGTGAATATTTGGTTAGCATGTTGATTTACAGTGTGTGCCCCTAAATTTTCATTGGGGGCCACTGTGCTTCTAGTGAAAAAAGTTAGTCTGGAGCCCTGGAGTTCAGCACAGGACATCATCTCATGAAATTAAAAATCATGAAAGGTTGAACTTGCTAACTATTTCCTCTAGATGGCGGTAACGTCTTCTGTTTGGCATTAAGCTTGGAAATTGAAAGGATTTGCCTGGCAGGCCTGCTTAAAAAGATTTATAATAGGCCTATACACATAATACTAAATAATCTAAAGTGTACTCGTTAATTTCGATGAAAGATTTAAATAGGTCTCAACCTGTCATTTTATTTTATGATTAGTTTATAAAAGATTTTTCCAACACTAAGGAGTGGTTTCCCGGGCAGTGCTTATCCTAGTCCCAGACTAAAATGCATGTTGACATATCAGTGCCATTGTATTGTCTCAAGATGCACAACAGTTATGTTTTTTATGAGGTATTTTTAGGCCTAGTCCCAAATTAAGTTCTGGGAAAGTCTGGCTAAGTGTAACACTTAAGTATGTCCAGGCCAGTTTCTTTGTTATTGCCACCTGACCTTCCAGTAGGCACCTGCAGGTACCACCACTAATGACCACCAATAACTTAATGGCATTCCTAAGCTGCCTATTAAAGAAGACCAAGGGGGAAAACTGTGAGAAAAAGTGACTCTCATATCCAGTAATACACATTTGTTATTGTTAAATACAAAAATGTGTGTATGTATTTCAGGTGTGGTCAGCTCCAAAACATTTCATTGGCCTCATATTGCTTTTTGTAAGTGTTTGTGAACAGTAAACTTTGTTTATTATGGTTCATGTCAGGGACATTTGTATTAAATATTTTATTTCAAACGATTTATTAATGACATTTTAAAGAAATGTGATCAAACAAACATATAAAAACATTACATGTAAAAAGGTTTATGATAAAACATGTTTTTAAAAAACGAGGGAACTCTGCATGCCATTTAAAAATGCACTAGTTAGAAAAACGATGCATATAGAAATAATGATATATAAAATGTTACCTAGTTCTGTCAGAGCTTATTTTGGTTGAACTCGCCCTAAAACAAGTATAGTGCTTTGCTCCTTGCCCTCCTATGCATGCAACGTGATTTCAACTGTATTTCAAACGTGCATCCATGCAACTGTGCAAGTGCAATCTTGTTAACAATTTTTTAAAAAGGTACATAAACAAGTATCAGTTATTTAAACCAAATACATTATGTTTTTATTAATATGGACAATAACAAATTGTGTGTTGATAGAGCTTTCATCTTATTTGTTGTCATTTTTAAGCACGCACAGGCAGATTCCATCTGATCTCTGCGTCTGACAAGAGTTGCCTGCACTAATCCACAAAGATCTCACCAAGCCGCCTTTGCATGTTGTTTTACTCCCATCTCACGCGGCACTAGCATGGGGAAAACGTTGGGAGGAGCGACTGACCTAGTTTTGCCCAATAGGATCGCGCGATGGGCAGAGACTGACCTACTTTAGACCAATCGCGTGAAGGAGAGGCCGCCGGTAGGTAGCGATCGCGCGTGCCTGAGCCATGTGCTTTCTGTGAGCTCTTGTACTGTCCTTAAGGTACTGTGGAAATACAATTGTGTCGGCCAAACCGAAATACTCACGTTTTCGGCTTATTTTGACAAATGACAGCTAGCCACACTCAGGAGAATGAATGGATAGGATTAAGATTTTTATTTATTTAGCAACAGCAATTATACTAGGTGTAAATTTGCAAAGGAACAGAGCAGTCCTGTGATAATATGCAATGCCAACAGCTTATAAATCATCTTGAATATTTGCAGCCATTTATTTTCCTGTCATTTCTACATTCACGTGCACATTCTGACGTACCCTGCAGCTTTGATCTCGATAAAGCAAACGCAATTAAGTTTGTATGATAAACAACTCGTTTAATGTTTTCTCGTGTCTTGTTTTTAGTCTTAATGTTGCCTCCGGTTCCTACATTACAGTTTAAACGATAAAAATGTAATGGCACACAAGTGGTTAGCGAAAAACGGGGGTGGTCTGACTTTTAATATTCGTAGCACGACGCATTCTATTGGCCAGCGCGGGTCGTTTATCATATTGTGGGCGGTGACATGGGAGGTGTGTATCATGAATAATGCATAGCCCCGCCCATCAGTGCCGTTCCCCCGTGAGAGGTGATGTCACGAGCGCTGCCCGTGTACGTTCCAGCTGACTCTTGCTACGATACCGAGCGCTCGCTTTACCGAGTGCCCGGAGAAAGGAAAGAAAGAGAGGGAAGTGAGAGAGGTTGCGGAGGTTAGCTACAAAAATAACGAGAGAGAGAACAACAAAGAAGGCAGAGGAATATAACAGCCATCAGTCTTAACCGCGATAACTCACGTTTATAATATTTTGACCGAAAACAATTTGTTAATTTGCATACATTTGTTTTCAATCAGAGTTAGTTATCGATACGAAGTTTACGAAGGTCTGTCGATTCGATTTAGTCCGGGTTTATTGTTTACACACAGTTTCCTGCAGACTGTGCACAGTTTTATCTCTGCCTCTATGGACGCCCGTCTAATTCAACTCATTCGGTTTTTCGGGGAATATTTTTGTCCTGGACGAGAAGAACACCAGATAAGCGCGATGACACGCGTCAACAAATAAGCTGCGATCCCACGGAAGATCAAAGCGAGACGACGAACGATCATCGCAATTTTTTTACAGGGAGCCAGAGGATGAACAACAACTCCAGCGTTTCCACTACAATTCACTTCAGCTTCCCAATGGGAACGGATTAGGAGAAGCGCTCGAAGGAGAATTTTAAATGCTCGGAGACCTCCACAAACATCCCGATCCAGGGTGCAAAACTGCCAAACTCAATTGTTAGTGCATTTTTGACTTAGACAATCATACCAGCTCAACTGTCTAGTGATCTTAAAAGTTATTTATAACGTTAAGTGGTTCAACCTGGATACACTTAGGAATGTCCAGGCCAATTTCTCAGATATTGCCACCCGATCTTCCAGCAGGGACCAGTCCACAGCTCGGACCATCTAACCCTGCAGGTACCACCACCAATAGCCACCTGAATAACTCCATGGCGAGCCTAAAATCTCTTCTTCAGCTGCCAATTAAAGGGGACCAGAGAGCAAAAGACTGCTGTGAGATGAAAGGTGACTCTATTTTTCATGCTCTAATGTGTAATTGCCATTAAAGTAACTTCCCTTTTAAGATGTTTTAGAAAAAAAATAGCTTTATGTTTTAGATTTCACACTGTATTAAATAAAGGAAGCACCGCGATAAGTTTCGTAGGAGTTCTGCATCACCTCCCAGTTTCAGACCTTGGCAACCAGGAAACGTCTTTTATTTCACATTCACTCGGGCTGTTTGTTCAGTCGGACGGATAAATGGTTGACAAATTATGTGAATTTACAAGACCGATACAAATTAAATAAATTAAAGGCCTCTCCCCTTTCTTAAAGGGGCGCTTAAAGCTCCCGTGACTGCCATTAAATGGATGCCATTCTAAAACGTGAGGTGTTTGTGTTAATACGGATGTGAACTAACAATTGTGTTGTGTCAATTGCGCCCTCGTGTGAATGATTTGTGTCACTGCAGATTTGGTTAAAAGTCAAAAAGAAGGGGAGGATAAAAAATACTGAAAAATTACAAATATTTTAAAATTTAAAATAAATGTATTTGTTCATTTCCTCAATATTAATTTTCGTCTGGATGTTGGCACTGTTGAAACTTCCCACTCTATATTTATTTTCTTCTCTTTGCTTTGGCTTACTGTCTTCTTTATGACCATCTATATGTTTATGCCTATACACTGTTCTTCATTTCCCTTTATTACCCTCTATCAGACAGTTCGTTACACCATCATCTATCAATCTATCTCTAAATAACGCTCCCACTTCCCTTTTGTCAGGACGCTGTTGTTGGGTAAAACGTTGCTTCTTCCATCTATCACTGTGCAGTGCATATTCCCCAGCTTCATCTTCAAAAGCCCATGCGCTGAAGATGACAGCTCGGCTCGTTGCTTTGAGCTCTTCCCTCAGAGTCACTCGTGCAGCGCTCTCATCCAATCTCATTCGTCAACCCTCCCCAACCCGATCTCTCATCTCTTCATCCGAGTGATGGGCAGAGAGACAAACTGCCATCTTGGCCTCTGGCATTCCAGCTTTGTGCATGGCATTATGTGTTTCCAAGTACACTGCAGCTGTGAAGGCTTTATGCACTGAGCTGCGGTTCAAGGGTCATGAGCTTTGTTTATTTATTACACACACACCGTGCGCTGTTATGCATGGAGTTCATGTTTACATGAGATATGGAAATATGAATACATGTGTGCAAAATATGAGCACTTTAGGTGTTTTTTAAATAAGGGCCATTTTTGTGTGTTTGAGGAACCAGAGTGCTAGAATTTTGGGAATTTAACCTGAAATATTTGGAAGCTGCTTGCAGTGCATTCAAGCTATACATTTTTTAGCAGTTTGTGTCTTCCTTGGCGATCGAACCCATGACCTTTTTGCATGACCTAACACAATGCTTTACCAATTGAGCTACAGGACCACCTTTTGTAAATTGAATATTGCTGCTAACTGTGAGCTGAATTCGTGAAGAAATGTGAACAGATTTATCTACATTTAAGGGTGATTCTCGTGAAATTTTCTTTCTCGCGAAAGACTTATGAGGTGTCATGAAACATTTTGATAAAAATGTAAATGCAAAGTAAGAGTATCAAAATAATAAGCATACAGCTACAAACATCTCTTCCTGTACTATTTTGGAAATGATTTCAAATGACATCATACAAACCAATTTTTTTTTCACATTTAAGGGGAAAATTGTCATTACCGCAACCTGTCTATGACTGGATTTTGGTTCTTTGACATGGAAATATTTATAATTAAAAAATCTAAAAAATAAAAAGCTTCAGTGCATGCTATAAACATTTACAGTAAAGAAACATGTGGTATTTGGTGATCATTGGTAAATGAAGAGACAATAATAAGGAATATAAATGTGTCCAAGACTAATTTTCTCATCCTCCGCAACAATTTTCAATCATTGTTTAAGCCCTCAATGAACTAACCTTTTCAAAAATAAATACTAGGTAAGCAGTTCTTAAATTTTTGTTTGTCGTAGTAGACAACTTTGCAGTTCTCATTACCGAAACATGAGTTTGTAAATGCATATATTTAATGTAATTTAATGTTGCGGTAATGATAATTTTTAATAATGATAATCTAAAAAATGTAAATAATTCTATAGGAAATATTTTTTAAATCCTCTAAAAATGGTTATAGTAAGTTCAGACCTTAATCTTATATGTGCAAAAAATTGGCTTCAAGGGCTTTTAAAAAAAAATTGATGCTGGACACCTTCTAAATCTGCATTTCGTGAGAATCACCCTTAATGTACACATTTCTGTAAATGGGATTTAAACCCATGACCTTGTTTTTTGCCAGCACCATTTTTCTATAAGTTAAAGTTTTTGTGCATTTGGCAGATGCTTTTATCCAAAAAGTGACTTGCAGTGCATTCAAGCGATACATTTTCATCAATACATGTGTTCCCTTGGAATCGAACCCACAACCTTTTGCAATTCTAATGTAATGCCCTACCTATTCAGGCACCACATGTAAAGTAAATACGTTGTACTCTTTTATATACTGTTGTTTTCTCTGCTCGTAGATAAAGAAAAACCTTTGGACTCTGATGAGGATTCATTGGGCGCAGCCGGAGGCATGAACGGCGGCAACGGCTCTGTGCGCCCCACCAATCAGTCCACCTTCCTCGGACCGTTGCTTTGGGAGCGCTCATTGCCGTGCGACGGCGGCCTCTTCCAGCTCCAATACATGGACCTGGAGGAGTTTTTGACGGAGAATGGAATGGGTTGCATGCCGTCGGGAAACACTTGCAGTACGGCTGCCCAGGTGCCTTCCCAGAGCACGCAGTCGGCCGTTCCTAGCCAGAGCTCCCAGTGCCCTCCCTCTTCCTCTCCGCCCTGCTCTTCCTCGGCTTCATCCATCTCATCCCTCTCTTCTTCATCTTCGTCATCTTCGCTGCTGGGACTGGATGTACCGCAGGCCCCTGGACTGCTGGGAGGTCAAGAGTGTCTTCATGGTAAGAACCCTTATAAAGTGTTTTTTTAAGTCAGGAGGAATCGTAAGGTCTTGTTAACGGTTGGATTTGCTGCATGCCTAAAACTTTGTTTACAAACCGTGCGAAATAGCTGTCAAATTGCAGTTCACTGTGTGGAGTGTGTTTCAGATGTGCTTTCTGCACGTCTGTGTGTGCATTGGTGCGAACACGAGCAGGACTGTCTCTGTGACTCGTGTGATCTGCACTGATGCATGATGGGATGTCTAAAACTGGACTCTGATGCCAAGAGCAATGCAGGCTTTGAAGGTTTAAGGGCACAGCTGTGTGTGTGTGCTTGTTTGTGTGCCGTGGACGCATTTCATTACAGCAAAGTCATCAGAGCAGATAATAT